>NW_026652289.1:18381398-18479495 GCF_009828535.3 Hylobates moloch | reverse complement strand
TTGGAACCAACCCAAATGTCCAACAACGATAGACTGGATTAAGAAAATGTGGCACATATACACCATGGAATACTATGCAGCCATAAAAAATGATGAGTTCGTGTCCTTTGTAGGGACATGGATGAAACTGGAAACCATCATTCTCAGTAAACTATCGCAAGGACAAAAAACCAAACACCGCATGTTCTCACTCATAGGTGGGAATTGAACAATGAGAACTCATGGACACAGGAAGGGGAACATCACACTCCGGGGACTGTTGTGGGGTGGGGGGAGGGAGGAGGGACAGCATTAGGAGATATACCTAATGGTAAATTACAAGTTAATGGGTGCAGGAAATCAACATGGCACATGGATACATATGTAACAAACCTGCACATTGTGCACATGTACCCTAAAACCTAAAGTATAATAAAAAATAAATAAAATAAAAATCTTAGTAAAAAAAAAAAAATTAGCTGGGTGTGGTGGTGCATGCCTGTAGTCCCAGCTACTTGGGAGGCTGAAGCAGGAGAATCACTTGAACCTAGGAGGCAGGGATTGCAGTGAGCCAAGATTGCACCACTGCACTCCAGCCTGGGTGACAGAGTGAGACTCCATCTCAAATAATAATAATAATAATAATAATAATAATAATAATAATATCCTCCAAGATGTGGATGGGCTTCATCCAATCAGCTGAAAGCCTTAAGAGCAAAGACAGGTTTCTGAAGAAGTAATTCTGCCTAAAGACTGCATTTCTAGCAGGCTTGGTCTTTCTTGTGGAATTTGGACTCAAAACTGCATTATTAACTCTTACCTGAATTT
Organism: Hylobates moloch; assembly: GCF_009828535.3. NCBI lineage: Eukaryota > Metazoa > Chordata > Mammalia > Primates > Hylobatidae > Hylobates > Hylobates moloch. Next base: position 18,478,688 of record NW_026652289.1, on the reverse strand, counting down.
CTAGTCTGCTGACTTATCCTATTAAAATCTCTATCTCTGTCTCTCTCTCTCTCTCTCTCTATGTGTGTGTGTATATATATATATATATATATATATATAGACTTATAGATATCTGTATATACACACACTATATATACATTCTATATATACAAGATAATACACTACATACAATATACAAGATAATATATTATATATATAATTATCTCTCCATATATACATATTATCATTTTTCAATTGATCTAATTTATTCACTCAAGAATTCTTTGAGGGCCTACTATGTATTGGAGAAATGATTCTCTATGCTGAGGGGTCAAGATTGAGGAAGTTTCCAGTCATAGATCTTTCATTTCTAATAAATAAGGAATAAATTAAAGGAAATACTTGATACTTGTAAGACCTATGAATAAAATAAAATAATGATATAATAACACCACAGTGTGGCTACACCTGACTTCAAAATACACTTGGGAATTTGCCACTGCCTGTGGCAGGTTCCCTTTCTACTTCACTTGTAATTCTATTACAGTGTTTATCACATGTGGGGCATATATACGTATATATGCCCATGTACACCTGTGAATTCCTTAAGTGCAGAAACTCATTTAAATGCATATTTCTGGTACTAGCATATTGCCCTCTATATGTAATACATGTGTACTAAATATTTATTAAATATATATTTATTTAATAGATAAGTTACTGCATCCTCCCATTCTGTCAATTTCTGGGAAACTCTGAAATTAACCTCTCATCTTTAAAAAGCTACCTTTATAATTTTTGAAATGATATGCACAAGTGTAAATATGTGTGCATATGAATTCAATACATGCACAGAGTTTCAAAAATCAAATCATACAGAATGGCTCAAAGGCCAATTATTAGTTTTCTTAGTTGCTTTTCTTAAAGCTTATCCTTGTTCTTCGAAACCATTCGTATTTAAATGCTTTAGTTTATAGTGGCTAAATAATATGTTGATATTACTTGTGTATGATTTACCAGGTTTGGCTTCTCTTCTTATTCTATTCACATATAAATATTTACATTATTATTTTGGATATTCAAAACCATCTTTGAAAGTTGATATATTTAAATATTTTCCATCAACTATAGACAGAATCTGGAGGAATAGATTTTTAAGAGGAGAATAACTGCTCCCCTAATTTTGCTTTCACTTCTTCACACACTTTCATCCCAACTTCTGTCAAGTAGAAATTTTATTGTCAATTTTGATAACATTTACATTGTCTTCGATAAATGTACTTAAATCTTCCATTCCTCTCTACAAGAGGATTGCCAGAATTAAAAGATAATGATCTTCAGCATTACATAACAGCACAAAATGCAAGTAAAAAAGAAACAAAAACTTTAAGAAGAAAAAGGCTAATAAAATAGTTGTGATACAAAAATTAAAGAACTAGTCAATTTGTCAAGGAAGCCAGTGAGTCCAATAATAAGGGTAAGATAGAATAATAGAAAATGCTAAGAACTGATATTAAGGTGGATATTAAGAAGGAATGATATTAAAAATATTGTCAAAACAGCGTGTGTTCTCTTAATAAAAAAATCAATCAATCAATTAGAAATCCAGGAAGTATCAAAAATATATAACATATTACAAAAGCCCAGGTATGAAGTTAATTATACAGTCGGGTGATTGTCATGAGCAACTTGTGAATTGTAACGAGGGAGAAAGAATCAATTTCAACATTGCCCTTTAAACGGGAAAGACACTGTTAAATTTGAACCATAGGGAAGTAAATGTGCTGGTTGCCTCAGTACTTGTTCTATGGGGCATGTTTATGACCTTACAGTAAGAGAGGAGTTCTTGGTCTTTTTCTCTGTAATGCAAAACTAACTTCCCGTTAAATGCATTTTTTAAAAATGTAGTAGTGATATTTTGAAATATCTAATTAATGTCTTTTATTTAAACTGGATGAAACCATATTCCTAATCACTTTGCTATCTTAAGCATATAGATGTATAAATTGCAATTTAAAAGTCTGTGCTGATATAAAAGAGGACAAATTGAAATCATTTTGAAAAATTTCTTCAAATAGTTTTTATACCAATGACTCTGCTTAGTTTAAGCCAATTTGAGAATAAATGGGATTGAATTAACAGGCAGAATATTTTTGACTTTATTATCAGCAAATTCAGATATCATTTAAATCAGGTCAGTGACAAAATTAATTTCATATGCATTCTCTCTGCTTTTCAGTATCAAATTTAATTGATATTTTTTCTTATTTTCATTCCAAATACTTCCACCCTTCTGAAACTCCCACTCCCTGTCCACACCAATCCTGAACACATTACCATGATAGTAATGTCTTTACGTAAGTAGCTTGATCTCCTCCCCCTAGAATACTATTCCCTAAATTTTCACAAGACTGACATATTGTAAGTAAGATTTTAGTTTAAATGTCACCTCCTCAAGGAAATATTTTGTATTTTTTCAAATTAAATTTTAATGTGAGAATACTCTCAAGTACCTTCCAAAGAAAATAAATAGGTGATAAATTTCATAACATGAACTATTCTTGTTCTATCCCACAGTTGATCGATGGTTTATGGAATTCTTGACTGAAAATAATTTACTCTTACAAATCTGAAGAAATTGCTCAGTGGAATTCTAGCACCCAGTTTGATGATAAGAAATTTTATACTAATCGGTTTCTCATTTCTTTGTAACTGACTTGTTTTGCTTTCTCTCCAGGAAATGTTTAGGATTTTTTTTTCAGCTTGACTGTTCATTGATTCTGAGATTAAATATCTAGAATATTTGTACTGGAAGGTTTTCTGGTGGGGTAGGAAATTTTCTTACATTATTTAAAAATATTTTCTTTTTTTCTGTTCTTTTTTTTCTATTATCTCTTGTTAGATCTTCTGTTATATAACAGAAGTAGATTTCTAGAACTCCCAGAAGTTAATCTTTATACATATCTTATTAGTTGACATTTGAAAAATTACGGTTTAACCATCTAGAATGGTTAACTGATATTTCTAAAACTTTTTAGTTAGATTAGTATTTCTAGAACTCCTACTTACTGAAATGATAATTTCTGTTTTTTTCTTTTTTATGTCTTACTACTTTATCTCTCTGTTGTAAATTCTGAGATATTTCCATGTCTTTATTTCCAATGCCCTCAGTTTGATTTTTGTTTAAGCAGTAATATGGTTTGGCTGTGTCCCCATCTCATCTTGAATTGTAGCTCCCCTAATTCCCACGTGTCATGGGAGGGACCCTGGTGGGAGGTAATGAGGTAATTGAATCATGGGGGGTGGTTTTTGCCGGGCTGTTCTGGTGATAGTAAGTCTCATGAGATCTGACGGTTGATAAAGGGGAGTTCCTCTGCACATGCTCTCTCTTGCCAGCTGCCGTGTAAGACCTGGCTTGCTTCCCCTTTGCTTTCTGCCATGATTGTGAGGCCTCCCCAGCCATGTGGAACAGTGAGTCAATTAAACCTTTTCTTTATAAATTACTCAGTTTGGGGTATGTCTTTATTAGCAGCATGAGAACAGATTAATACAAGCAGTCATTTTTTTTTTTATGTTTGAGTTCCTTCTTACTCTCTGATAGTTTGCTTTTCATATTACTCTGATATTACGTTTTGTCTTAAACATAGTGGGTTTAACTCATGTTTACCCAGAACCTCAACATGCAAATTTATTTGGAAATATGATCTTTACAGATGTAGTTAAGATGAAGTCACATTGGATTAGGATGGACTGTAAATCCAATGACTAGTGTTTTTATGAGGTGAAAAGACACACAGATACAGACCGAGACAACATGTGAGGATACAGCAGAAATTAGCATTATGCAGCCAGAGGCCAAGAGCACCAAGGATTGCAAGGAGCATCTAGAAGCCAACAAGAGGCAAGAACAGGTTCTTCCCTATGGCTTTCATGGGGAGCATAACCTTGCTGACACCTTGAATTTGAACTTTAGCCTCCTAAACTGTAATTGAATAAACTTCTGTTTTAAGCCACTCAGTTTGTGATAATATATGATGGGAGCACAAGTAAACTAATACACTAAGTTTCAATACACTAAGTTTCTAATCAATTCTATACAGAGGTTTTTTTTTTTTTGTTTTTTTTTTTTAGTTATTTTCTATTGTCTTAATACTTTTCCTTTCCACATTATTTTGTTAGGTTTTTGTTGTCCTTAAAGAGAGGCTATCACAAGCATCTAAAATTCTTTATATTAAGTGTTCAGATTTAAGAAAAAAGGAGTATAAAGGCTAAGTAGGGTTCTGAGTAGATAGAAGAAACCTGTCACCTGTTAAATTTTAGATGGTTATGACAGATGCCACATGATAGCTGGCTTTGTTCTGTGGCACTGACATCAACAATATTTGTCCTTCTGTTTCTCAGAGATTTTATCTACTTTCTTTGGAAAGAAAAACTCCAGTACTTCCTGTCAATAGCATCATTTTCCCAAACACTGTACTTCAGAATCATGGGCTCTTCTTTGAACCCTCCTGTCCATTTATTCTGCATACCCAAATCTTCTTAACTTTTCCTTTAAATTCTCTCCCACCACTGTCGATGCATTTAAATTCCCAATGTTTTCAGTGAACTTTAAGCCTTTGTTATTTGATGTCTGAACATTATCAAGAAAATTTTATCTCCTTTTTCCTCCAAACCCTCTTTCATTTTATATGCCACTACCAAATTTATCTTAAAACACTTCCTTTTTAAATAACTTATTCTTTCCAAAACCTCAGGAGCTTTCCTTAACCTTAGACTAAGCCCTGTGCTTTGGGCTTCCCAGGGATTTCTAACCTCCTTGATCTGATCTTCAATGGTCTCTTAATCTTACCATCCCCTAGTAGAGCTTGGCTACTGGCTCCAATAATATTACCATCCCCAGGTAGAGCTACTGGCTCCAATAAACTGATCTACTCACTTAGGTCCCCAGATGCTTCTCTCTCACTTCTCACTTCCTTTTACCCATTTGTTCGTTTATGTTAACTAACCAAGAGTACTTTTTCCTCTTTTTGGCAACCCACAATTCTAAAACCCTTCAGTGCTTCATCTATAAAATTATACCTACACACTTCAGTCCACATGAATCCTTATGAAACATTTTAGTCAATGATGAATGAATGATCATCTATCATATCATTCATCATGGACCAAGGTGTGTCACAGTATTATCTTTTCATGTTGATTCATAATCTGAGAAGATCCCACTCTGCATTTATTTTATACATTTGATGCAAAGGCCTGAATACTTGATTCCTTAAATACATCTATAAAATTTTAAGGATAGAAAGTAACAATATAATAAGCCATTATTCAATGTATTTGATTTTAAGATGAAGGCTTAAAGAAACCTTATTTATGTGTGTTTAATTAACTAAACGGTGAAAAGTTCGAATACGGATGTTCAACATTACACTTGGTAGAGTTACCATAAAGATGTGACTAAAGAGACACAAGATGTCTCCTTAAAAAAAATATATTATGAGTGTGGGTATAGTAGGAACATAAGAAAAATACTCAGTTTCTACCTCCTTTGCTAGAAGATCATATCTCTCATTACACAAATTTTAAACACCAGATACTTTCCCAGCCTTTTTTATTAGTAAGTCACGGGCTGTGACTCAGACAGCACCTCCATTCTGTTAATATGCTTAGATTCAAATACACGGAATTATTCTTAGTTTATCTTTTTCTCTAACACCTTACATTAAGTCCATCAGTACGTCCTGCTTCCTCTGCTTTCACGATAGTTCCAGAATCTAATGGTGGGCACCCACTTCCATCCTGCCACCATAGCACCTTAATGGTGTTAGTCCAAAAGAGCCCCTATTTGATTTTTCTGCTTCCATGAATATCTCTCCAAGCTCCCATTCCCTTCCCAAAGTCCATACTCCACAGAGGAGCAGGAGTGAATCTTTGAAAATGCTGGTCAGATCATATCAATGCCATTTCCAAAACTCAACATCAATTTCACATTTCACTCAGATCAAAAGTTGGATTATTTACTACAGGCTGAGAGCTCTACACAAGCTAGTTTCCTGATGCCTCTCTGATACCATTTTCTAACTTCTTCCTCCAGAAAAGTTTCTTCCTTCTCAGTGCATCCTTGCTGGGCCCCAGGACTTTCAAAAGAAGAACATTCTTTAAGTATCTGTACATTTCATTCCTTTACTTTTTCATTCACATCTAAATTCAAATATGATTGTACCAAAAAAGGCTTCCTGTTTTTTTTTGGCTGGAGTGCAGTGACATGATCCTGGCTCACTGCAACCTCTGCCTCCTGGGTTCAAGTGATTCTCCTACTTCAACCTCCCGAGTAGCTGGGATTACAGGCCTGTGCCACTGTGCCCGGCTAATTATTGTATTTTAAGTAGAGATGGGGTTTTGCCATGTTGGCCAGGCTGGCCTTGAACTCCTGACCTCATGTGATCCACCCGCCCCAGCCTCCCAAAGTGCTGGGATTAGACGCATGAGCCACCACGCCCAACCCAAAGAAAGCTTCTTTGACCTTCTTATCTGAAACAAAATATCTCCTGTTTTACTCTGCCATTAACTTGCTTTTAAATCTTATCACTTATCACAGCCTGCCATATGTTTATATTATTGTTTTTGCTGATTAGCGTTTGTCTTTCCTAAGTAGAATATAAATATGAAAGCAGGGAGATTTTCTGTTTTGTTCACTACTGGATTACTAGTGCTTATAGCACTACCTGGTACATAGCAATGACTAAAGAAATGTGTGTTAAATAAGCAATTAAATTAATTAATCCTGATCAACAGAACTGCTTGGGAGATCTGAGAACTGGGATTCCATGATAAAAAGCAAGAAATATGTAAGCATCCATTTCCTTCCTACTTTTGATGATGTTTTTTGAGGATGTGACGTTGGAAACTCTATAGCCTTCTTGGAACCATAAGCAGAGGCATCACTAACACTATAGAAGGGAGAGTAGAATGCTCCGAAAAGCCAGGACATTTGGTGTTGTGTAGCTAACCAATTCTAACTTCGTTTCCTGATTAGTCAACAAAAAGTGTTTATGCCCTGGTTATTTCTCTGTGATGTAACTTGTAGCCCAAATCATTCTGGACATGAGTAAAGCAAGCTTGATCCTGATGTCTACTCAAATAAAATGGCAAACAATCTTAATGAGAGCCAAAAGGAGTGAGAAATTGCATGTTTGTGAACTCAAGGAATGGCAATCATGAGAGAGGTTGCTAAAATTCGGGCAGTGAGAGATAGAATAGCATGAATAGGGGCACAGAAGCTCAGCCTGGTAAAGTAAGATCTGTGAGTATCTGGGTTCTAAGCTTGTTCTATCTCTTACTAGTTTTATGGTTAACTAATTTAACCTACTGGGGCCTCAGATTCTTGCAAAATGGGAATAATAATAGTACTTAGAGTGTTGCTGGGAAGATTATCTGCTATGATGAGTGCATGACACTTGTCCACACTGCTTGTTTTTGATATTATTATTATGGTTTAGGATCTAAAATGCCAACATGGAGTGTAGGGGGTAGGCACTTAATTTGAGAGGTAAGTAGGAGACATTTTATTTTATTATGTTAACTGAGAGCATTTTGCAAAAGTAGCAAAGAACCAGAGCTAATAGACTTCTCTCCTCCTTCCCTTACAAGGGAAGCCAAGTAACAATATATTGAATATTATTTTGTTCAACAAATATTTGAAACCATAGGTGGTTGTCTTTGTTTTGAGCAGTTAATTTTCTGTACCAAAGAGGTTTCAGAGGAAAGGATGAGAGGTCTCTTCCTTTTACAGCCAAAGTAAATAATTCCTTATACTTGATCTAATGTCCAAAATGCCAGAAGCTTACAGGATAAGGGTAATTATTAAAATGAATACACTTCATTTTGCTTATAAACGTAGTTTGTGTTTCTCATTATTGCACCCGATCTATAACCACATTTATAGTAAAACTAAATGATCTGTATAATGCTCAATATGTAAATAAGTATATAATCTGTTGAAAATATCTAAGAACAATTTATAGACATTTATCATCTGTATTCTGGACTGGACTCTTAATCACATTTAGTGTCTTTAATGTTAAATACTGCCAATGTTAAATGGCAGTTAAAATAGCAACTATGCTCACTCCTTTCAAATTTCTTTGCTGTGGACACTTTCAGGCTGTAGCTGAACTGCACAGAAAGATTTTTCTGGATCAAATCATCAGAAAGTTCAGTAACTTTTTTGAACTTGGAAAAGTTAAGGTTGATATGTGAACATATTTGTTCACAGTTGTTACATTCCATGTGAAAATAGCCAGTTCCAAAGGAATCATCTGCCTTTCGGAACCTCTTTCTACAAGAAATAAAATTGAGTGCAATTCTTTATTATCTCCAATTTGCTTTAACGAAGTCACTGGAAATTTAGAAAGTAGGGAGTGATACATTTCCTAAGAAATTTACTTATGATTCTTTGAACAATTTATAATACAATATGTTTAATGATAAAAGGAGACTATAGAGTCCAAACTTTCCTCTGCCTTTCACATTGTAAAAGTTTGGATCTACTGAATATATGTTTATTTCTCTTTTTTTTTTTTTTTTTTTTGAGATGGAGGTTCACTCTTGTCGCCCAGGCTGGAGGGCAGTAGCACGATTTCTCTTTTCTACAGTCTGAACTTGACGAAAGTCAGAATTTTTCTGTAGTTTTTCTAATTAACTTGATGTGGTTTACCTATAGAAAGGTAATTTCAAAATAATTCAGAAAATATATCAGCATCCTTTATAAATGCAAAGAACAATCACAGAAAATTCTCATAACATCCGATAAGATCTGGCTCTCCTTTTTAATTTGTAAATAACTAGAGGATGAAGCCCCTTTCACAGGCCCCTTTCATGAAGTGGTGTTGTTTTCAGCAGGTTATCGTTTAGTCATTAACTGAAGAGAAAGATCTGGGACTAAAATATAGTTCAATTCCATATGGTGTCTGCATTCCTTGGGCATGATGCAAACATGTTCATTGAGGAAGTTAACAGTCACTACAAAGCTGGCCAAGCTGTTGTAGTGTAAAAATTTGGAGATTATTTGCAGTAGAATTTTTACTAAAGAAAAAGAAATGAGAAAAGAGCAGAGTCATTCATGTAATAATAATACTGGAAAATGTTTTCACTGAAAATATTTAAAAGTTCTAAAGAATAGTTACTGAAATCCCTCCTTGATTAACAAAACTTTGTCTTCTGTGCTCACTTTCTTGACCTTATTTAACTTAAACTTCTACTCAGGTGCGTTTTCTGCTGAGGATCTCAGAGAGGACGCACATGCTTTAAAGAAAGAGCCTGTAAGATTCCATAAAAGAATATTTTTCTCCAAATTCACCCAGATTCATCCAGCTCCCTGTTTCCAAGATTCTCATGCATCTCACTCTTACAAATTATTGGCTTAGTAGATCTTTTAAACTGATGGAAAGGCAGTGTGTTTTGTTCTTTAAATGTTTTAAGGTATAAAAATGTTGATAATCAAAGTTCTAAAATTATTACTTACTATTCTACTACTATTAATCTTATGCCAGATTATTCTGAACATAAAATTACAATTCATGTGTCTACTTCATATTTATTATTGGCTTTCTTCCTCCAGCTTGTAGTCCAGGTCTAATTGCAAATTTCTCATCATATTTAATTAATTAATTAATTTTGAGACAGAATATCTTTCTGCCACCCAGGCTGGAGTGCAGTGGTGTGATCTTGGCTCACTGCAACCTCTGCCTCTGGGGCTCAAGTGATCCTCCCACCTCAGCCTCCTGAGTAGCTGGGACTACAGGCATACACCACCATGCCTGTGGCTAATTTTTATTTTTATTTCTTTGTAAAGAAGGGATTTTGCCATGTTGCCCAGGCTGGTCTCAAGCTCCTGGGTTCAAGCGATCTGCCTGCCTCAGCCTCCCAAAGTGACATTACAGGCATGAACCACCGCTTTTGGCCTCATTATATTTTAAATAAATGCATAGGTTTTCATTTTTCGTCAACACAATTAACTTCAATACGACCTAATATTTTCCCCATTGCCTCGGTTTTATCTATTTTCTCTCACATTCCTGTAGGGAGTCATTACTTCAACAGTGTAGACTGTGATAGAATTTTAAAAAGTAAACTAAAATTAAATATAATTGAAAAAATCAGAATACAAGGCACATGTTAACAGTATTATTATTACTTTGTGAGGGGTGTGTGAGTGTGTGTGTGTGTGTGTGTGTGTGTGTGTTTATGTTAATGTTGTGGAGCATGTGGTATTTATACGTCTACTGGGTCGGGATGTAAAATAAATTTCTTACAGTGGATCCTTTTCACATCTGAAAGATGTGAAAGCCACTACTTTAGTATAAATTACACTAACTTCCTGATTTTACATTTCTATTTTTTGTGTGAATAACTGAGTTGTTTTTATAATTTTAGCTATTTCTATCACAGAAATTATGCATATATCTCTGTCTTTTTCAAAAATAGTTAACTTATAATCTCATCAAGATCCTTCTATCTCAAAGCTGACATGGATTGAAGTGAACACCTACCTTTGAGAGGTGACAGCGTGCCGGCAGTCCTCAGCCCTCCCTCGCTCTCGGCGACTCCTCTGCGTGGGCTCTCACTTTGGTGGCACTTGAGGAGCCCTTCAGCCCACCGCTGCACTGTGGGAGCCCCTTTCTGGTCTGGCCAAGGCCAGAGCCGGCTCCCTCAGCTTGCAGGAAGGTGTGGAGGGAGAGGCGCGAGCAGGAACCGGGGCTGCGAACGGCGCTTGCGGTCTGGCTGGAGTTCCGGGTGGGCGTGGGCTTGGCGGCCCCGCCCCCCACACTCGGAGCAGCCTGCCGGCCCCGCCGGCCCCGGGCAATGAGGGGCTTAGCACCCGGGCCAGCGGCTGCGGAGGGTGTATTGGGTCCCCCAGCAGTGCCAGCCCACCGGCGCTGCGCTGGATTTCTCACCCGGCCTTAGCTGCCTTCCCGCGCGGCAGGGCTCGGGACCTACAGCCCGCCATGTCTGAGCCTCCCACCTGCTCCATGGGCTCCTGTGCGGCCTGAGCCTCCCGGATGAGCACCGCCCCCTGCTCCACGGCGCCCAGTCCCATCGACCACCCAAGGGCTGAGGAGTGCGAGCGCACGGCACGGGACTGGCAGGCAGCTCCACCTGCAGCCCTGGTGCAGGATCCACTGAGTGAAGCCAGCTGGGCTCCTGAGTCTGGCGGAGACGTGGAGAACCTTTATATCTAGCTCAGGGATTGTAAATACACCAATCAGCACCCTGTGTCTAGCTCAGGTTCTGTGAATGCACCCATCAACATTCTGTATCTAGCTACTCTGGTGGGGCCTTGGAGAACCTTTATGTCTAGCTCAGGGATTGTAAATACACCAATCGGCACTCTGTATCTAGCTCAAGGTTTGTAAACACATCAGTCAGCACCCTGTGTCTAGCTCAGGGTTTGTGAATGCACCAATCAACACTCTGTATCTGGCTACTCTGGTGGGGCCTTGGAGAACCTTTGTGTGGACACTCTGTATCTAGTTAATCTAGTGGGGACGTGGAGAACCTTTGTGTCTAGCTCAGGGATTGTAAATGCACCAATCAGCGCCCTGTCAAAACAGACTACTGGGCTCTACCAATCAGCAGGATGTGGGTGGGGCCAGATAAGAGAATAAAAGCAGGCTGCGGGAGCCAACGGTGGCAACCTGCTCGGTCCCCTTCCACACTGTGGTAGCTTTGTTCTTTCCCCCTTTGCAATAAATCTTTCTACTGCTCACTCTTTGGGTCCACACTGCTTTTATGAGCTGTAACACCGCGAACGTCTGCAGCTTCACTCCTGAAGCCAGCGAGACCACGAGCCCACCAGGAGGAACAAACTCTGAACACATCCGAACATCAGAAGGAACAAACTCCAGACACGCCACCTTAAGAGCTGTAACACTCACCTCGAGGGTCCGTGGCCTCATTCTTGAAGTCAGTGAGACCAAGAACCCACCAATTCGGGACACACCTTCTCACTGCAATACTTCCCCATTATCTACGTGATGTATTTTTGTTACCATTCTGAGTTTTTCCAAATCAAGAATGTTTAATATTTACGTTATTTATCCTTTTGTTATCAATTATCTCTTCTTCAGTAAAACACTACGTTACTTCAGGGATGTTCTCTATTATGCCTGAATTTACGAGTTTCTATCTTTTAGGGCTACATAATCTGTGTGTTCTTTGAATGTTTTAAAGCACAGAATGGACGTGTAGTAGGCTGATTAGGAACATGCACACTTCCCAAGTGTAACTAAGTTTGTATCTTATCCAGACCACTTAACAGCTATATGAACTATAGAAAGATAATCAACTTTTTTGTACCTCATTTTTCTCTGCAAAATGGGCCAGTAACAGTAAACTTTATGAGTATAAAGAACAAATGAGTTAATATATGTAGAGCAATTAGTGTAGGGCCTGGTAAATGGTAATAACTTATTAGATTTTAAGTATTACTAGAATTTTTTGTGACAATACTTTTCCCTTGAGGGAGTCATCCAAAGTACATTTGTAGTAATAAAGGAATGTATTATGATGGCCTATTTAGTTTGCCCATTTTAAACACTTGCCAAGAAAACATCTGGAGATGAGCTGGAATCTCAATAAAAGAAGTTGGAGGATAGCAGACAGTAGGAAAAAAATCGACTCTTATGTACAAACAGAAAATCATCCAGCAAGAAAAAAGGCATCACGATTATTAAAAGCAAAATAAACCAATAATTTTAGCCTGAGAATTAAAGGAAAGAAATGAGAAAGGAAGGAAGAAAAGGAAGAAAGAAGGAAGGGAAGAAGCCAGGCAGGCAATTGGTAAGTCAAGAATATTGAGAGCACTGCTGTGTTCTTGAATTGGAAGATTTAATATTAAAAAAACACTGTCTAAAATAGACTTAATATAATTCAAAATTAAATTCAGACTTTTAAAATATGAAGCTCATATGAAATAATTAAAAAGTGAATAAGTTGATAATTATTTTTAAGAGTGAAACTTAATAGTTGCTATATTATAGTTTTGTATAATAAATGCTATTTGAATGGCAAAATTAAATATGAAAGCATATTTTGAAGTTACAACAATGAAAACTGTGTCAGTGAATCGTAGACTGATCATGGAAGCAGAGTAAATAGCCGTAAAATTGATTCTTGCCTACATAAAAACTTCAAATAAGAAGAATTTTATATTAGCAAATGATGCAGTAAAATTGATCAGGTAGGCGAAAATTTTAGAGTCTTCCTCTGTAGCAAATAAATTGTAAGAATAACAATTCAAAATAAAATAGCAAAGAATTGTTTGGATTAAAAGCAAATGTTGGTTAGTATTTATCTGAGATAAGGAGATCTTTATGTACCTAAAGTTCATTCCGACAGATGAAAAGAGGGACCTGTCTGATCTGAATAGCCAGAACACCAGGACGGGAGCATAACAGGCAGGTACATTGCTTTCCTGGTGATCTGAAGGAGAGCTGAGGCATCTCCCTCCCTTCCCCCTGAAAAAACCTCAGTGCATTACACTGAAAGCTTCCCCAGCCACCTCTGTCAAAGCTGGGACTTCTGCCCATCATTGAGGTGTTACATATACCCACCGGCGTTAGCTGCAGCCAGTTTTTATCCATGGACACTTAATACTGGCCTGAAGGCTGAACTATTTAACCCAGTGAAAAAAATACTGAGAAAGAAAAGTGTGCATGCCACTGGGGAACAAGGGATCTTCATGGGATCTATGCCATTCTGGCCTCATGGGAGACAGTGAACTTACCCATATATCCAGCACACTGCTACAACCAACATCTGAAAAAAAGTCATCATACAGATATTCTCTATAGGCAAGAAACTCAAACAGAGCCTTTGCCACTGAAAGCATCCAGAGCCAGAGCCAGGTGACCATAAACTATACACATTAAAGTCACATCCTTAAGGGGAAAAACTTTAAAATAACCCAGTCAAATCAAAAACAAATTTAAAAATAATAAGAAGAAATAGTGTACCCAAATGAGGAGGAACCAGAAAAAAAGTCATACAGGCAATATAAAAAAACAGACTTCTGTAACATACCCAAAATATCACACTAATGGTCCAGCAGTGGATTCAAACCAAAATGAAATCTTTGAAATACCAGAGAAAGAATTCAAAATTTTGCTTATTAAATTGCTCAGTGAGGTCCAATAGAAAGTTGAAGACCAACATAATGAAATAAAAAAAGCAATTCAGGATATGGATGAAAAATTTTGTAAAGAGATACCTATTTTAAAGAAAAACCAAACAGAACTTCTGGAAATGAAAGGTGCATTTAGAAAATTACAACATTCAGTGGCAATTTTTAACAATAGATTAGACCAAGCAGCCAAGAAAGAATTTCAGAGTTTGAAGACAAAGGTTTTGAATTAACCCAATCAGACAAAAATGAAGAAAAAGAATAAAAATAAATTAATAAAAGTTTCTAAAAATGTATAAGATCATGTAAAACATCCGAACATAAGAATTGTAGGTTTTCCTTAAGGAGAAGAAAGAGTAAGAAGTTTAAGAAAACCTAATTAAAGGAATAAATGAGGAAAACTTCCCTGGTCTTGGTAGATATTTAGACATCCAAATATAAGAAGTTCATAAAACTCCTGGGAGATTTATTGCAAAACAAAGACATCATCAAGGCATATAGTCATTGCACTATCTACAGTTGATGTGAAATAAAGAATTTTAAGAGCAGTGAGAAAAAGCATCAGATGACTTATAAAGGAAAACTTATCAGACTAGCAGCAGACTTCTCAGTGGAAACTGTACAAGCCAGAATGGATTGAGATCCTGTCCTTAGATAGGACAAAATGTCTGTCAGCCAAAAATTTGTATCCGGCAAAACTAAGTGTCATTTTAAGGGAGAAATAAAGTCTTTCCCAGAAAGCAAGTCCTGAGGGAGTGTGTCACCAAGAGACCAATCTTATAAAAAATGCTACAAGGAGTTGTAAATATCTAAACAAAAGCTTGAAATGCTCAAATACAGAAACAATTGAAAGTATGAAACTCACAGGGCTTATAAAGTAGTATCACAATGAAGAAAACAAAGCAACTAGGTAACAATCAATATGATGACAGAAACAGCACCTCACATATCAACATTAAATGGAATGTAAATAGTCCAAATGCCCCACTTAGTAGGTATAGATTGGCCGAATTGATTAAAAAACACAAGCCAATGTCTGCTATCTTCAAGAGATACAACCAGCTCATAAAGATTCTTATAGACTCAAGAAAAATGGGTGGAAAAAAGTATTTCATGCAAATGGAAACCAAAAATTTTCAGGGGTAGCTATCCTTATATCAGCTGAAAACAGCAGACTGTATAGGAGCAACAACAAAAAAAGGCAAAGAAGGTCATTATATAATGCTAAAGGGAACAATTCAACCAGGAAATATAACAATCCTAAATACACGTGCATGTAATTCCAGAGCTCCCAAATTCATAAAACGAATACTACTAGACCTAAAAAAAGAATTAGACTGCAACCCAATAATAGTAGGGGATTTCAACACTCTACTGACAGCACTAAACAGATTATTGAGGAAGAAAATCAAAAAAGAAACGGTGGACTTAAACTAAACTCTAGAAGAAATGAATGTAACAGACATTTATAGAACTTTCTACCCCAAAACAAGAATATGCATTCTTCTCATCAGCACATGGGATATTTTCCAAGGTAGACCATATGACAGGCCACGAAACAATCTCAATAAATTTAAATAAATCAAAATCATATGAAGTGTCTTCTCAGCCCACAGCAGAATAAAACCAGAAATCAATTCCAAGAGGAAACCTCAAAACTATACAAATACATGGAAATTAGCAATCTGCTCCTGAATGATTTTCTAGTCAACAATGAAATCAATACATAAACTAAAAACTGTTTCAAAATGAGTAACAGAGACAAATGTTATCAAAACTTCTGGGATACAGCACAAACAGTGCTAAAAGTAAAGTTTATAGTGCTAAATGTCTACATCAAAATGGCAGATCACAAATTGACAACCTAATGTCACACCTCAAGGAACTAGAGAGACAATAACAATCCAACCTCAAAACAAGCAAATGAAAATAAATAACAAAGATCAGAGCAGAATTAAATAAAACTGAAACCAAAAAAGCAATATAAAGGATTCATGAAATGAAAAGTTGGTTCTTTGAAAAGTTAAAAAAAATGATAGATTAACTGAATTTACCATGAAAATAAGACAGTAGATTCAAATCTCAAACAGAAGTGAAAATGGAGACATTACAACTGATACTATAAAATACAAAAGACTATTTGAGACTATTTTCTTTAGTAGTCTCTCACTCTGTCGCTCAGGCTGGAGTGCAGTGATGCAATCACAGCTCATTGCAGCCTCGACTTCCTGGGGTCAAGCGATCCTCCCACCTCACCCTCCCAAGTAGCTGGGGCTAGAGGCATGTGCCACCACACCTGGCTGATTTTTTTTTTTTTTATGTTTGATAAAGATGAAGTCTCCCTATGTTGTCTAGGCCTGTCTTGAACTCCTGGGCTCAAGTGATTCTGTTGCATTTGTCTCCCAAAGTTCAGGGATTACAGATGTGAGCCACCTCGTCCAACTGGGGTCCAGCTGAGACTGCAATGAACACCTCTATGCATACAAACTAGAAAATCTAGAAAAAAATGGATAAATTCCTGCAAACATAAAACCCCCTAAACTTGGATGAGGAAGAGATAGAAATCTTGAACAGACCAATAACAAGCAGTGAGATTTACTCAATAATAAAAATTCTCCCAACAAAATAAAGTCCAGGACCAGATAGATTCACAGCTGAATTTAACCTGACATTCAAAGAAGAATTGGTACCAATTATACTGAAACTATTTCAAGTGATTGAGAAGGAGGCAATTCTCATTAACCCATTCTATGAAGTCACTATCACACTGATACCAAAGCCAAGAAAAGGCATCACAGCAACAACAACAACATCATCAAGAAACTACAGACCAATATCCCTAATGAACATAGAGGCAAAAATACTCAACAAAATACTAGCCAACCAAACCCAACAGTACATCAAACAGATCATTCATTATCAATAAGTGAGCGTCATCTCTGACATGGTTCAATATACACAAGTCAATAAAAGTCATTCACCATGTAAATAGAATTAAAAACAAAAAACGTGATTATCTCAATAGACATGGGAAAAGCATTTGATAAAATCCAGCATCCCATTCCTTTATTGTAAAAACCCTCAACAGACTAGGCAGAGAAGGAACATACCTCAAAATAATAAGAGCCATCTATGACAAACCCACAGCCAACATCATATTGAAGAGTAAAGTTGAAAACATTTCTGCCAAAAACTAGAACAAGGCAAGGATGCCCATTTTCTCCACTTCTATTTAACATTGTACTGGAAGTCCTAGCCAGAACAATCTGGCAAAATAAAGAAATAATGTTCATACCAATTGGAGAAGATGCGTCAAACAATCTCCGTTTGTGGATGCTATAATCTTACACCTAGAAAACCCTAAAGACTCTCCAAAAGACTCCAAAATTTGATAAATACATTCAGTAAAGTCTCAGGTTAAAAAATTCCGTGTACATAAATCAGTATCACTACTACACAGCAATAATAACCTAACATAATTAAATCAATAACTCAATCCCATTTACAATATTTACAAACAAAATGAAATACCTAGGAATATACTTAACAAAGAGGTGAATGATTTCTATAAGGAGAATAAAAAAACACTGATCAAATAAATCATAGATGACACATACAAATTGAAAACCATCCCATGCTCATAGATTGTAGGGATAAATATTGTAAAAATGACAATACTGCCCAAAGCAATCTAAAGATTCAATACAATTCCTATCAAAATACCAATGTCACTTTTCCACAAAATTAAAAAGATAATCCTGGAATTTATATGGAATAAAAAAGAGCCCAAATAGTAAAAGCAATCCTAAGCAATAAGAGCAAATCTGGAGGCATCACATTAACCAATTTTAAATTATGCTACAAGACTGTAGTAACCAAAACAGCATGATAATGGTGTAAAAGTAGACATATAGACCAAAGCAAAGGAACAGAAAAGAGATCCCAGAAATATAGCCAAACACCTACAACCAACTGATCTTCAACAAAGAAGACAAAAACACACTGGGGAAAGGACATCCTATTCAATAAAATGCTGTGACAACTGGATAATCACATGCAGATGAATAAAACTGGATTCCTATGTCGTACCATATACAGAAATTAACTCAGGATGAATTAAAGACATAAAACTAAGACCTGAAATCACAAAAATTCTAGACAAAAACCTAAGGAAAACTCTTCTGTATACTGGCTTTGGCAAATCATGTATGACTAAGATCCCAAAAGCAAATGCAACAAAAACAAAAATAAATAAATGGGGCCTAATTAAACAAAAAGCTTCTGCACAACAAAATAATCAACAGAGTAAACCACCTACAGAATGGGAGAAAATATTTGCACACCATACATCTGACAAAGAGCTAATCTCTAGGATCTGCAAGGAACGTAAGCAAATCAGCCAGAAAAATCAAATAATCTCATTAAAAAGTGGGCAAACAACACGAAAAGATATTTCTTAAAAAAAGATACAAATGGCCAAGAAACATGAAAAAATGCTCAACATCACTAATCATCAGAGAAATGCACATTAATACCACAATGAGATTGTTCTTTACCCCAGCCATTATTAAAAAGTCAAGAAGCAATAGATGTTATTCCTAATGTGAAAGGGAATGCTTATACTCTGCTGGTGGCAACGTAAATTACTAAAACTTCTATGGAATGCAGTGTGGAGATTTCTCAAAGAACTAAAAGTAGATCTATCATATTTTCCAATAATCCCTTTACTAGATATCTACTCAAAGGAAAATAACTAATTATATCAAAAAGACACTATACACATATGTTTATCATGGCACAATTTACAGTTGCAAAGGTATAGAATCGACTTAAATGCCCATCAACCAATGATTGAATAAAGAAAATGTGGTGTGTGTATGTATGTATATGTACCAAGGTTACTACCTTAGCCATAAACAGAACGAAATGATTTTTTTTGTATATGCACCATGGACTACTACCTTAGCCATAAACAGAACAAAATATTTTTTTTTTGTAGCAACTTGGATGGAACTGGAGACTATAATCCTAAGTTAAGTTACTGAGGAATAGAAAACAAAATACTACATGTTCTCATTTATAGGTGGAAGCTAAGCTATGGGTACACAAAGACATACAGTGTGTTGTAATGGACATTAGAGCATCTGAAGGGAGAAAGGCAGGAAGATAATTACACAAGAAAAATTACCTATTAGGTCCAATAATCTTTTTTTTTTTTTTTTTGAGATGGAGTCTTGCTCTGTTGCCCAGGCTGGAGTGCAGTGGCAAGATCTTGGCTTACTGCAACCTCCGCCTCCGGGTTCAAGCGATTCTCCTGCCTCAGCCTCCTGAGTAGCTGGGATTACATGCACCCACCACCATGCCTGGCTAATTTTTGTTGTTGTTGTTTTTTGTATTTTTAGTAGAGACAGGGTTTCACCATGTTGGCCAGGCTGGTCTTGATCTCCTGACCTCAAGAGATCTGCCCGCCTTAGCCTCTCAAACTGCTGGGATTACAGGTGTGAGCCACTGTGCCCAGCCAGGGGATGGATAGTCTCAAAGTTCAGACATCACCACTACACAATTCATCCATGTAACCAAAAAACATCTGTACACCTGACGGTATTATAATAAAAGGACTAATAAATAAGAAAATGTTGGTAAGGATTTATTTGACTTTTAGATAAATGTCTTTATTTAAAACACAAAGTCTGAAACGATATAATTAATCAAGACTGAAAAAAGACAGAAGGATGACTGTATAAAAAATCCAACTTCATAAAAATAAGATTGAATAATCACAAAGAGGTACAGCTGCATACTCACTAGATGGTGAAAGATATAGAGCCACCATTTTCTTATATATTGCCAATGAAGCATAATTGGCTCAACTTTGGAAAATATTTTGACATTATCTACTAAAGATAAATATATGCAGTCCTTAGAACATAGCAATTTCACCAACTAATAATATTATTCTAGTACTGTCAAGGAGAGAAATGTGACATTGTCTTTCATTAAAAAAAAAAAAGAAAACAAACAGAGACTTCAGAAATAACACCACATATCTACAACCATCTGATCTTTGACCAATCTGACAAAACAAGCAACGGGGAAAGGATTCCCTATTTAATAAGTGGTGCTGAAAAAACTGGCTAGCCATGTGCAGAAAACAGAAACTGGACCCCTTCCTTACACCTTATACAAAAATTAACTCAAGATGGATTAAAGACTTAAATGTAAAACCCAAAACCATAAAAACCCTGGAAGAAAACCTAGGCAATTGACTGTTCAGGACATAGACATGGGCAGAGCCTTCATGACTAAAACACTAAAAGCAATGGCAACGAAAGCCAAAATCAACAAAGGGGATCTAAAGAGCACAGCACAGCAAAAGAAACTATCATCACAGTGAATAGGCAACCTACAGAATGGGAGAAAAATTTTGCAATCTACCCATCTGACAAAGGTCTAATATCCAGAATTTACAAAGAACTTAAACAAATTTACAAGAAAAAAACAACCTCATCAAAAAGTGGGCAAAGAATATGAACAGACACTTCTCAAAAGAAAACACTTATGCGGCCAACAAACAAAAAAAAAGCTCATCATCACTGATGATTAGAGAAATGCAAATCAAAACCACAGTGAGTAACCATCTCACACCAATCAGAATGGTGATTATGAAAAAGTCAAGAATTAATAGATGCTGGTGAGGCTGTGGAGAAATAAGAACACTTTTTCACTGTTGGTAAGAACGTAAATTAGTTTAACCATTGTGGAAGACACTGTGGCGATTCCTCAAGGATCTTAGAACCAGAAATACCATTTGACCCAGCAATGCCATTACTGGGTATATACCCAAAGAAATACAAATCATTCTACTATAAGACACGTGCATACATATGTTTATTGCAGCACTACTTGCAATAGCAAAGACATGAAACCAACCCAGATGCCCATCAGTGACAAACTGAATAAAGAAAATGTGGTATGAAATAGTATTCCATACACCATGGAATACTATACAGCCATAAAAAGGATGAGATTGTGTCCTTTGCAGGGACATGGATGAAACTGGAAGCCATCATCCTCAGCAAACTAACACAGGAACAGAAAACCAAACACTGCATGTTCTTACTCTTAAGTCGAAATTGAACAATGAGAACACATGGACTCAGGGAGGGGAACAACACACTCTGGAGGCTTTTAGGGGGCAGGGAGTGAGGGGAGGGAAAGCATTAGAACAAATAACTAATTCATGTGGGGCTTAAAATCTAGATGACGGGTTGATAGGTGCAGCAAACCACCATGCCACATGTATACCTATGTAACAAACCTGCATGTTCTCCACATGTATCCCAGAACTTAAAGTAAAATAACAAAAATAAAAATAAAAATGAATAAAAAACAAGTAAGTTGTTTTGTTCTTTAGAAGGTGTTCTAATCTAGCCAATGCTAGGAAGCCAGTTTTCTCAAGGGTTAATGAACAAATGCTTTGAGGCATGTAACATACAAGGTTCAACAAATTTATTTTTTAAACTTCATTTTAAAATTTATAATTCACACATTTTAATTGTACATATTTATGGGATAGAATGTGATGCTTCAATGCATGCATGTGTATTATAATTATCAAATCTGTATAATTACCATATCTATCAATTTTCACATTTATCTTTTTTGTGTGTGGTGATAATTTGGAATAGCATTCAGCCATAAAACAGAATCAACTTCTGTCATTTGCAACAACATGGAGGGACCTGGAGGACATTAGATTAAGGAAAATAAGCCACACACAGAAAGACAAACATCGCATGATATCACTCATATGTCGAATCTAAAAAATGTTGATTTCATAGATGTAGAGAATAGAATAGTACTTACTAAAGGCTTGAGAGGGTAAAGGGGATGGGGGCTGGGAGAAGTTGGTCAATGGGTGCAAAATTATATTTAGATAGGAGAATACATTTCAGTGCTCTATTACACAGTAGGGTGACTATAGCAAATAACATTATATTCCATTCCTCAAGATGGCTAGAAAAGAAGTTTGGCTTTGTTTTAGGATAAAAAAAAAACGGAAGGCCATATAATGTTGACTGCATTATGTCTATGCTTGGGATATAGGGTATTTCCATCTGGCAGTTAAATATTCAAAGAATAATAATTTTACAATGGTATAAAGTCATCCAGACTATAAACAATATGGACAGTTACAAAGTTATTTTATATGTGTAGTGTAGTTTTGATACGCAAATCAGAATAGGACTATTTGTAATAAAGGAAGTTTACAGGTTTATCTGACTTTTGAAAAAATATTTTAATAATCTACATAACAAATGATAAGAATATTTCCATAAAATCCATCAAAACCCAGAAGTTTAAGGATGATTTTCTAAACAAGTTACAGGCATGCCTACCTAATATTACACCCAATTTTCTACTTGCCAATGAAAGCTATTTATTTAGTAAGTAATTCCTTTTTTTTATTTCTCTTTCTCATCTTCCTTTGCAAGCATGCAATTTGAACATATTTGTGGCCAGTGAGATGTTATCAAATCTGGTCGGGCATTTGCATGAAAAGGTTGTTCTCTCTCAATGAAATGAAACAGAGGTTCTGGGACCACGCTGCCTTGTCTCTTCTTTTTTTGAATAATGGCATGTTCTCCAAAGTTCTAGTAGCTACCTTCAAACACTTATGTAAAAGCATGAGAGTGAAATCATAATAAGTTAAGAATGGTACAGTGAAAAATGACAAAAGCCTTGATCCCTTATCTCATGTTTAAGAAATGATCTGCTTCATCTACTGCCATCTTTCAACTTACTCTCACTTGAAGAAAAAAACAAATACTTCAGTCATTGTTAGTTTTATTTAATTGCAGCTGGCAGCACTCTTAACTGATTAAAAATATGTATCATGAACAAATGCTATTCTCCATACTAATGGATCTGATGGATGAAATCCAGATGGTCATGTCAATAGATGTAGAGAAAAAATTCTTCTTTAAAAAAAGAAGAGCAATTTATAATTTAGACAAATGTAATGTAGGAATCAAGAAAAAAACCTTTCTAAATCTGATAAAGAGCATTAGCTTGAAACCTGAAGCAAACATAATTAATCGAAGAATATTTGCAGCATTAGCCTTGAAACCATAAAGTGAATTTACACAACACACAACACGTGCTGTAAAACATGACTATACCAAGATAATGCTTACTTATTAAAGTAAATGGATGCTGAATGCGGTATTTACTATTTTTTCTCAATGTTTTGACTGAAGTTCGAAACAATAAGAATATTGGAGAACCACACCAATATTTGTAAGAGATGTGCAGTTAGACGGTGGCATGCACAACTTGCTAAACTATAGCTAATCTTCATTAAATCCATTAAAAAAACAGCTGACCACACTCCCTAGTTGCATAGAAGAGAAAGTGTAGATTATCCACAAACCATAACTATTTTTTCTTAGTTCTCTCTAGGATCAAAATGGGAGACTTTCTGGAGCTTCGTGAAATGGAAGGAAGTTGCCTGCATTTCCAACGTTTGTTATGGCCAGCAGAACCACCCAGCTGTACACCTCCATGATGCATTCTTTCAACTTGTTCAGTGCACAGTCCCATAAACTATGAAGCAAATATGCTTTGACATGAATGCATGTGTTTCCTCTGGGCCAAGCAAATGCCATGGAACATAACTGGAATGAGCTGTCTTGATATGGTCCCAAACTGGAAAGCTAGCTTCCTGAGCTACCTCTATCTGGAGGGATATTTCCAGAAGGCAGGAGATAAAAGTGGGTTATAAGAGGCTACCACTTATAAACTTCAGCGGTGAATTGGGGAATTCCAGTGTGTACACACCTATGGGAGAGATTCCGAAGACTCCATTGACACAGGCCTTGGAAAAGAAAGTATTTGGATGCTTGTCACACTCAGAAATACTGACAAGGAAGGCAGGTCTGCAAAAAACCCTACCTAGATATAAAGAATTTTGCCCTGTTTCTAAGTATTATTTTAGTTTCAATTAAGGAGGATCTGAAATATCAACAAAAAAGAAGAAGTAGACAATAAAACAAAATCACAGTGTGAGAGAAGCAAAACCTGGGGTTTTCACCAGTCCTCTGAGATGGGTTCCATAGCTATGACCTCTACTGAAAGGGAGGAGGCCTTACATTAAATATAAGCCTGAGGTTTTGGGTTAAACTGGTAATTTAAACCCCCAAAGAGTAATGGTAATTATCAAAAATGAACTTATATTTGTAACTGCAAGTGACTCAAAAGCCAGGGACCTTTCTGAGTTTTTGTTATGTGGGGACAGATAAAAGAGGTTTGACACAACACATAAGAGTTAATGAAAGGAAGAAAAATAAACCAAGTTTTTTTTTTTTTTTTTTTTTTTTTGAGACGGAGTCTTGCTCTGTCGCCCAGGCTGGAGTGCAGTGGCGCGATCTCGGCTCACTGCAACCTCCGCCTCCCGGGTTCACGCCATTCTCCTGCCTCAGCCTCTCCGAGTAGCTGGGACTACAGGCGCCCGCCACCACGCCCGGCTAATTTTTTGTATTTTTGGTAGAGACGGGGTTTCACCGTGGTCTCGATCTCCTGACCTCGTGATCCGCCCGCCTCGGCCTCCCAAAGTGCTGGGATTACAAGCGTGAGCCACCGCGCCCGGCCATAAACCAAGTTTTGATAGCATTTAAATCAGTTCAGAAATTTCAAAACCTGGGAAAATTTTAATTCCAATTATTTTTTAGAGACTTTAAACATGCTAACATGTTAATCTGTTTATTTTGAATAAACAATATCAGACTTAATTTATATATAAGTAATAAAACATGCATTTAATTTTCTATAGTCATAATCAGAATGAAAGTTAAAACAACAAATAGTTGTGTGATTCCTAGTTTATTTCTTTGCCCTCTAAATACATTTGACAAATCATCTATTCTGTCCGGTTTCTTATCTCAAATTCAGTATTTCCATTAAGGGGTTAAATCTTTATTTGGGTCAAGACGGACAATTAAATCATCTAAGCTCACCGTAAAATTTACTGATGTCATGAGTGAATGTGTGGGACATTTGGCTTCAGCAGTCAGCATACGTCAGGGGACTGATATTTTCTTTCATAAGCCATCTTTTTAGTCATACAGGATTAGAGGTTTGGAGTCTTTCAGATGCACATTGGATACATAGAGTTATATTAAAGGGATTTCCTTTCTTTCAAGTGTGCTTGGTGATAGAGAAAAATGAGAATTTTTTTCAATATCTTATTTTATTGCAAATGTGGATTTTAGGACCACGATGATTAAATAAGCAAGTGAATGAGGTTGAGATTATAAGGCTGAAAGCCATCTCTGCTATTCACAAAGGAAAGAAGAAGGCAAAGCAGGTGGGGGCAGGGCAGAGAAGAAGGCTAGGAGGAGAGGACACGGCTGAAGGAGGAGATCATGGACTGGCATTCTGATTACTGGAACCAAATGCTTTTGAATGACATAACTAGGTTTGTGCTATAAAATCAGATGTTCTTCTGGTTTCTAAGTGTAATATGTTCACTGAAAAGCATTAGAAATAATAACAAAATAATTAATTTAATCAGCAGTCCATCCAGTTTCATAGTAGATTTTGAATTACTAAATCGTGTTTCTGAATTTTATCTCTCTGGTCGAATATAAAATGAATAGGGAAATTATTTTCACTGCTGAAGTTTATTATAGATATTCTCTGAACTTTGCTGCCCATTCAGAAGATCTTACCCTCTCAGTTATTGGCTATGTCTGAAGAGAAGCCTGTGGTGTTGTCATGAAAGCTGCGAAGACCTGTAAGTGAAAGAGATGAATATTAACCAAATGCCAAGAGCAAAGCAAATTATGTTTAGATTAGGACTGTGTAACAACTTAGTTCCACTCATTTACAGTGGCTGTTCGAATTGATGAGCTGAAATGTTTATATGTTGATACCAACTCTGCCCTGGTTGATTTTTATTCTAGGGTATTTGCAGAGTTCCCACTTTCAAATGCACGTAGAGAAAATAATCCCCATCAGGACATCTGGCATTGTTTTTAAACTATCACTTCACTCAGCCTTTGACTGCTAATTTGTTTTTCTTTCTAACTTGTTTAATTTGGAACAACCTTGTTGTAGTCTTTACAGCCTCTCTGTGGTGTTTCTTCATTGTAAAAAACAATATGAAATGCAATACAAACCCTTCCACCACTCACCCCATGAAGCATGCACTATAATATAAAACAGGCAAGTTGCCAGTGACGGGCATCCAATAGCCTATTATTTATTAATGTTTAGCATTGATATAAAAGAAGGAATAAATATATTATTTGGTAATTAACCATATTCTTCTGCTCCTGAATTCTAAATTTTTGAGAGGTCTTTGATAACCAAAAATCAATAATATTCTACTTAATTACAAATTTTGATTCACTTTGAAAAATTGTAGAGATTATTATATTTTTCAATTGTTTGAAAGGATAAATTGTCCATTGGACTGAACAATGTGTCTTTTTCTCTTCAAATAATTTTATTTCCCCAATCTCTATGTAACCTTTATATTTGGAAGTTGTACACTAGAAACATGGATAATCATGTCATTCATCTCCTGACTGATTCAGATTTATTAATAATGGTACTTATGAGTATTAAAGATATTTGACTTCCATCATCCACTACTGTGGTAGTTATACTACTGCCCTATTTTTAAAAATCTAAATTCTAAAATCATTTTGATCAACCTCCAGCCATGGACAAATTACTTCATACTTGGCTGTATGTACCTATTAAAAGACATGCTATACAGTGAAATATGTCATCCAATGTTTTATCTGAAAATATGTATCCCAACTATAGTAGGTTACCAGGGGATCTAAAATACCATATTATTTCAAAATTGAAGATATGTAGTTCATTTTAGTTAATAATTTTTAGAATTCAAGATTAGATATGGATCAGTCTACACTATTAAGTTTATTACATTAAGTCATCAGGAGAATAAGTAAAAGGGTTTTTTGTTTGTGGGAAAAAAAAGAGATAAAAACCTTCAAACAGCTCAAGGTATGGTCTTTATTGATTTAAAAATAAAACCCAAAGTATTACATTATATATTCCTATTTAATTATGTATAAATATGATGGATTTAAAACATTAAGTTAACTTTATTTCTTCTTATTTATGATCAGTTTAACTACAAATATAAGCTATGCCTTTGCATATCAAGTCCTACATTAAAAGATTATTCTTTTTGAGATTTAAAGAGCACATTTATAATATTTAATTAACTATAGGAGGACTATTTTTGTAGATTTTGCAATTTGTTTCTCAGTTTAATATAATAGATTTTAATTAAAAATGTAGTTTCTATTCATTGGTGAGTATTGCATTATTCATCACCAGGGTAAGGATCTAACAAATACGTAACATTTTAAACTAGCAATGTTGTCACATACTTTAGGGGCTCGATATTAAGTAGAAGGTGTTGTTTAATAATAGTAAAGGGAAAGAAAAATATTTGTTTTTCTAGCCTAATTTGTTTTTGATATTCATAGTAAAAGTCTCCTTTGGCTTCTATGATAAATACATATTTACCAACTGCCTTCCTTAGAGTATAAAGTAAAACAAAGAACTCTTGCCATGTCCCTAATCTAAAGTAAACCTGGTCATAAGCCAAATTATTCTGAAGTGCCTGCTAAATTTGGATCTTAGAATATTTGCCAAATGTGTAACTTGCCTTAACTGTGTATATTGTACAGTCAAATGTCAACAGTGTAGTTACATTACTAAAAACCTTGGCTTTCAGCCTCATCTTGCAATTGAGTGCAGACATAACATATGAAAAATATATTATATATAATCTAGTGTCAGTGGGCATGGTTACTATGATAAAATTAAATATCACCAAATAAAAAATAGGCCTTTGCACTAAAGCCATGCTTTGTCTTTCAGTAATATTAGATGTTAGCGAGAAAAATGTTTTCCTTTAAATGATGTAAAGATTAAGTAAAGAAACTTGCAGAACCTGTTTCACTTGTTCTCAAACTTGGAGTTCTAAAACACTCACAGTGTTCATGAATATGTTATAGAAGTACAACAAAATTATCAGGGACTTTAATGGAGGTTCAATGGGGGAAAAATATATTCATGTCCATCCAAAAAAGCAATTCTATTATTTGGGGGATGGTAAAACACCGTTTGGAAATGAAAACAATTATGAAGTTAAAGCTTTCATCTTTCCAGCCCAAGCAGCTAACTTAACATTTTAGACTAAAATTTAGTGCAAAAAGTTGCTGTGTTTTCTAAACTTACTAATAGTTAGATTACCTATTTACAAAGTGCTGCTTTAATATTTTAAAGCCATATTACATTTATTTATACTAGCAATTTTTCAGCCTAATTCCAAGGATGATACTCAGGATGTTATGAATCTTTTCTGAATGCCTGCAAAATTTTGATGCAATAGGCTTTGTATTAGTCTGTTCTCATGCTACTAATAAAGACTTAACTGAGAATGGATAATTTATAAAGGAAAGAGGTTTAATGGACTCACAGTTCCACGTGGCTGGAGAGGCTTCCCAATCATGGCAGAAGATGAAGGAAGAGCAAGGGATGTCTTACATGGCAGCTAGCAAGAGAGTATGTGTAGGGGAACTCTCCTTTATAAAACCATCAGATCTCCTGAGACTTATTCACTACGATGAGAACAGCACAGGAAAGACCTTCCCCCATGATTCAATTATCTCCCCCTAGAAACCTCCCATGACACATGGGAATTATGGGACCTACAATTCAAGATGAGATTTGGGTAGGGACAGAGCCAAACCATATCATTCTGCCCCGGCCCCTCCAAAATCTCATGTCCTCACATTTCAAAACCAATCATGTCTTCTCAACAGTCCCCCAAAGTCTTAACTCATTTCAGCATTAACTCAAAAGTCCACAGTCCAAAGTTTCATCTGACAAAAAGCAAGTTCCTGCCACCTATAAGCCTGTAAAATCAAAAGCAAGTTAATTACCTTCCAGATAAAATGGGAGTACAGGCATTGGGTAAGTGTACCTGTTCCAAATAGGAGAAATTGGCCAAAACAAAGGGGTCACAAGGCCCGTGCAAGTCTGAAATTTAGTAAGGCTGTAATTAAACCCTAAAGTTCCGAAATGATCTCCTTTCACTCCAAGTCTCACATCCAGGTTACCCTGATGCAAGAGGTGAGTTTCCATGGCTTTGGGCAGCTCCACCCCTATGGCTTTGCAGGATACAGCTTCCCTCATGGCTGCTTTCATAGACTGGCATCGAGTGCCTGTGGCTTTTCTGGGTGCACAGTACAAGCTGTTGGTG
The DNA here is from genome assembly GCF_009828535.3 of Hylobates moloch. NCBI lineage: Eukaryota > Metazoa > Chordata > Mammalia > Primates > Hylobatidae > Hylobates > Hylobates moloch. The sequence goes on along the minus strand of NW_026652289.1, from coordinate 18,449,214 downwards.
AATCTACCATTCTTGGGTCTGGAGGATTGTGGCCTTCTTCCCACAGCTCCACTAGGCAGTGCTCCAGTAGGGACTCTGTGTAGTGGCTCCAACTCCACATTTCCCTTCTACGCTGCCCTAGCAGAGGTTCTCCATGAGAGCTCCTCCCCTGGTCTGCCTAGACATCCCGGTGTTTCCATATATCCACTGAAATCTAGGTGGAGATTCCAAAACCTCAATTCTAGACTTTTGTGTACCCACAGACTTAACATCACATGGAAACTGAAAAGCTTGGGGTTTGCACCCTCTGAAGCCATGGCCTGAGTTGTACTTTGGCTCCTTATAGCCACAACTGGAGCGGTTGGGATACAGAATACCAAGTCCTTAGGCTGCACACAGCAGCGGGGCTGTGGGCCAGGCCCACAAAACAATTTTTTTCTCCTAGCCCTCCAGTACTGTGATGGGAGGGGCTGCTTGGAGGGTCTCTGACATGCCCTGGAGACACTTTCCCCATTGTCTTGGCAATTAACATTTGGCTCCTCATTAGGCAAATTGCTGCAGCCAGTTTGAACTTCTCCTCAGAAGATAGTTTTTTTTTTTGCTATCACATCATCAGACTGCACATTTTCTGAATTTTTATGCTCTGCTTCTGTTTTAAACATACGTTCCAATTCCAAACCATATCTTTGAGAATACATAAAACTGAATACTTTTAACAGCACCCAAGTCACATCCTGAAGGCTTTATTGCTTAGAAATTTTTTTCCACCAGATGTCCTAAATCACCTCTCTCAAGTTCAAAGTTACATGAATCTCTAGGGCAGGGGCAAAATTCCACCAGCTTCTTTGCTGAAACATAGCAAGAGTCACCTTTATTCCGGTTCCCAACAAGTTCCTCATCTCCATCTGAGATGAGCTGCATTTGGTCAAAGCCATTCAACAAGTCTCTATGAAATTACAAACTTTCCCATATCATCCTGTCCCCTTGTGAGCCCCCCAAACTGTTCCAACCTCTGCCTGTTACTCAGTTCCAAACTCACTTCTACATTTTAGGGTATCTTTAGAGCAGCATCCCACTACCTGGTACCAATTTACTGTTAGTCTATTTTCTTTTCTTTTTTTTTTTTTTTTGCAGAGTTTCGCTCTTGTTGCCCAAGCTAGAGGCAAGATCTCGGCTCACCGCAACCTCCGCCTCCTGGGGTCAAGCGATTCTCCTGCCTCAGCCTCCCGAGTAGCTGGGAATACAGGCATATGCCACCATGCCCAGCTAATTTCTGTATTTTTAGTAGAGACGGGGTTTCTCCATGTTTGTCAGGCTGGTCTCGAACTCGCAACCTCAGGTGATCCACCCACCTCGGCCTCCCAAAGTGCTGGGATTACAGGCATGAGCCACCGCGCCCAGCCCTTCTATTTTCATGCTGCTAATAAGGGCATACCTGAAACTGGGTAATTTATAAAGGAAAGAGGTTTAGTTGACTCACAGTTCCGAATGGCGGAAATAATCATGGTGAAAGGAGAAGGAAGAGCAAAGGGACATCTTAGATGGCATCAGGCAAGAGAGCGTGTGCAGGGTAACTCTCCTTCATAAAACCATCAGATCTCCTGAGACTGACTTACTATCTCAAGAATAACACAGGAAAGACCCACCCCCATTATTCATTTAACCTCCCACCGGATCTCTTCCACAACATGCGGGAATTATGGGAGCTACAATTCAAGATGAGATTTGGGTGGGAACACAGCCAAACCATATCAGGTTTGTATATATTGGTTTAGGGTAAGAGATGTGGGTTAGAAAATCTATATTCTTCATCAGAGTCTTCAGTAGATTTTGACCCATTCAAAAGCTAAGAATCACTAGTATGTTCCATTCTATTCTGATACTTGGCTGCTTCTATCATTATACTCTTCTATCATTATCCTTCCTTGAGAAGTTATTTTGCTGTAGGCAGATATTCTGAGTAGTTGAAATGAAAGTTTCAGTCTTAATTGTTTTCTCCATGATGTAATTTAATAGTGATCTGGTAAAAACCTAAAACACCACTTTTAATAGAGTGATACCCTAATAAAATACACTTTCATGGAGCTTTGTTAAATATGTCTGCAACAGTGTGCTACTGTTTCTAAAAACATTTTCTATTTTATATTATACAGATATGAGAAAACTGCCATTCTAACAATTACAATGAGCTCAAATGCCTTCAGTCTTAGAACAAAACCAGATGTAAATTATCGTTAGTTAAAAAAAAAAAAGATCTTTTAAAAGGAACTGTTCCTCCCACTCCAAGGTTCTCCACTGTAACTTAAATATTGCTGTTTTTTCAGTAAAAAAAATGAAAAAAAGACACATTTTGATTATCATTTTCATAATTAATATATTAACAATATTTTTCTAATTGCCATTACTCTTTTGTACTTTATTGTTATTTTTGCTGTCTTTAACCTAGACATTGGGAAAGAAAATTTTAAAAAATATTTTTAACAGCTTCTTTAGGAGCCCAGTTCATGCTTAGTACAGTCATCAAAAATTCTACTAAGCTTCACAAATTATTATATAGATTTTTATAATACCTAGTTTCTTGAAAAAGGAATTAGAATACAGAAATTTGGGCTTAAAATATTTTAACTTTTTATTTTGAGATAACTTTAGATTTACAGAAGAGTTACAAAACCAGTGCAAAGAAATCTAGCATAACTGTCAACCAGATTCTATGTTAACATTTTACATAATCAAAGAGTTGCTAAAGAAAATAACTCCAGTACCTTTATTGTAACTAAACTGCTGACTTTTTTTGGTGGGGTGTGGGGTTCACTAGTTTTCCCAGTCATGCTCCTTTTCTCTTCCTAGCTCCCATCTAGTATCCCATGTATTTATTTGACCTGTATGCTATGTTCTTTCTATTTGTGACAGTCTCTCAGTCTTTCCTTGTCTTTTATGACCTTGACACTTTTGATTAGGCTTGTAAGTTACTTTATAGAATGTCTGTTAATGTGCACCTGCCTGGTGTTTCCTCATGATTATACTAAGATTATGAATTATTGGGAAGGATACTATCAAGGCGATGTGCCATTCTCTCCACCTCATATCAGTAGATACATGATATTGATATGTATTACTGGTAATGTTAACTTTGATTAATTAGTTAAAATGATACCATGTGGATTCTACAACTAAAATAACTGTTTCCCTTTATACTTATGAAATATTTGGGTATAATGGGGAGATTCTCTGAGTTTACAAGCATGTTGTTTCCACTTAAACTTTTACCCACTAATTTCAGTATCCATGAGTGGATCTTGTCTGCAACTGTGATGTTCTAATAGTGATGCTCTGTTTACCCCATTTCTTCTGCATTTATTAGTTAAGATTCTTTTGTAAGGAAGAAATGCACCCTTTCTGTTATTACTTACATATTCTGTTTCTTATAACATCAACATAGAATCATGTGTGATTGTGCTATTACTGAAAAAGAATATTTAGAAACCAAAAACTGGGTGTTAAGAGGGTTCATTGCTAGTGGAATTTCACTGCTTTTATTAACTCTTCATGAATAGAGACAGGAAATATATGTGTGTGTATTACTGCATGCATTCACACCTATCTGTCACACACACATAAATTCATTTCAGCACCACAGGTGTCATTCTTCAAACTATATTTAATTGTTGTTGTCATTCACATTGTTCAGTTACAGCAACAGAATTCTATGAAGTTGGTGCTTTCATTTGGGCTCTTATAGCCTTTCCACAGGCTCCCATCCTTTTCTGTTTTTATTTGTTTGCTTTGGGCACTTTCTTAACTTCAAGTAAGAAAGTACTTTAAGTAGCCACAAGATTCTCCAGGCTCACTTTATATTTTCCCTGCCCCTGCTCTGAGATCTTCCATATCTCCTAGAAATTCTGACTCTTTTTGTTGGAAAATAATATTTAGAAACCATGAACTGGATGTTAAGTGTGCTCATTGCTATTGGATTGTCAGCGCTTTTAGTAGTTCTCAGTGGATAAAGACAGAAAATGCATGTATGTTCATTAATGCATGCATTCACACCTATCTCTCTGTTAACACATACATACAGTTCATTTCAGCACCATGGGCCTCATTCTCTCTTTCCTTCTTTTCTTATTTATAACTTCTTGGGAAGTCTGACTTTTATTATTAAGAATATATTTGTTTATCTTTTCAACCTTAGTATAAAAGTAAAATAATTTAAGAATTTGTAATTCATTACCAACTAGAACATAGTGTTTGTGTACAGTTTATTTGCCTTTAGCCATACAATATTCAGTCAAAATAATGTTTTTCAAAGCTTCCAGTAACAGCTCTCTTCTTCCTCATCCCCTTGAGTGTGGGTATGTGATTCATTTGTAAGATATTTAGACCCATTTATTGCAATCTACATTCCATCTTTCCCCATACACTGACTGGTATGTTTTTAACATACACATGCAGTGATAATTATTTTTTGTGGTGTACAGTTTGATTTGTTTTGACAAATGGATACAGACATGTACCCACCACAACAATTCCATACAGAAGAGTCCTATCACCCCCAAAATGTTCTTCTGGTAAATTTTTATCATCAAACCATCCCCATTTTTCCCAAATCCTGCAACAACAGATCTCTTGTTTTGTCCATATAGTTTTGCTTTTTCCAGAGTCTTATGCAGATGGAATCATGACGTGTACAGTTTTGGGTCTGATTTTTTTTGGCACCTAGCAAAATATATTTTAAGATTTATGCATATTGTAGCATCAATAAATATTTTTGTTTCTGTTTTTTGACTATTATTTTCCTTGCAGGGAATATACTAAAAAGAGAATTTAAATCACCCAGGCTGGAGTACAGTGGCAAGATAATGGCTCACTGCAGCGTAAAACTCCTGGGCTCAAGTGATCCTCCTGCCTCAGCTTCCTGAGTAGCTGGGACTATAGGCAGGAATCACCATATTTGTTAATTTTTTTTTAATTTTTAGAAATTGGGTCTTACTATGTTAACCAGCTTGTCTTGAACTCTTGGCCTAATGTGATCCTCCTGCCTCAGCTTCCCATAGCATTTAGATTACAGATATGAGCCACTGAGCCCGGCTGGCGTCACTTTTTTTTTTTTAATAATTTTTTTCTAGTGTGCATCAAATTTAAAAATAGGTTACATTGATTTTCTTTCAAATGTATATGAAGAGAAGTTTTTTGTTTCCATTTCACTTTTCATCTGAGCTATGGTGAACAGAGTTCCAAGGAAAAGGGGATAATTACTAGTTAAGGTGACACTTAGTAACTGGTGTTTTACTGAGTAATGTTATATTCATGTCCAAAGGCTCTACAGAAATAGACACGTAGTCAGAACAAATTTGAAAGCATCATCATTTGTAGAAATAAAGAGAAATTATTTAGGTAAAGTATTATGTCAAAACACAATAGTCTATCATCAATAATCAGGGACTGAGTTCAAACCCTAACTCCAGTGCTTACTACCTGTTTGCTACCTGTGTGCCCAGTGTCTCAATGTCCTCATTTCTAAGATGGGATAAAAATATCTACATTACAACGGTTATTTTGAGCTTTAAATAAGATACAGATTTTAAAGTGTTTAGCATAGTACTTGGGACGTAGTCACTGGGTAATAAATGTTAAGTATATGTAGATAGGTATTTATATACCTCCTAGAGAAAATTCCCTGCCCCAAAACATGTGTTTCTAATCTAAATAACTAAAACTAGGTAATAAATTCCTGAGTATACGATTAGAAGTCTGCTGAAAGGGGAAGCAGATTGTGGAGAGGACTTTGTTGAGTGTCATCCTCTATAATAGTGTGACCAAAGAAGGCTGTCTAAACTGGTTCACATAGAATTTTCCAATTCTATCTGACATCCCAAAAAGAGGGGTCAGAAATGAGGCCCCAAAATAGCCCTGTGTATGTGTTTATGTTTATAAATGGTTGATTTATTACATAGTAATTGGTAAGTCTATGGAAGTATGTAAAAGATATACACAAAAGGCAAATCCACTTTATTCTAAGTTGGACTGACTTTTATTGTGGACGTTCAGAGTTGATCTTTCCTAGATTGCAATAATTCTACCTGTGTGACATCTTTTCTATCTGTACAACTTGAAACAGTGTCAACAATAAAATAAAAATGAGTATGTGGCTGTTATTTAACCATTTAAATGCATCTCCACATTCGTTATCTTATTTGATATTTTAACACACATTTACACACACACACACACACACACACACACACACATTCACACAGAGATCTTGTGAGGTAAGAATGGCAGACCTTGCTAATCTTATTTGACTTTTCTCTGAGCTATTGTATTACCTCCTTAAAAGCTTCCCTGTCTGTAATCTTTTGCTGTTTCCATTCTTCTTACTATTGCTGAATAATTATCATCAAGCATCCATCATCTCTCTGCTTCAGAAGAGTTTAATTATTTTTAATTATTATTCTAAGTACCAGAAATAGTAAAAAGAAATAATTAATCAAGAAAATAAATAAAATATGACACATCTTTTCCTCTAGGAGAATATATCCTTCTAGATCAATGCCAAAATTAAGTGTGATAAGTACTATAACAGAAAGATATGGAAATCATCGTAGAAGACAGAAGAGAGACATCTAAGTCAGACTTGGCAGGCAGGAAAAGCTTCCTCAATGAAGAAATGTATAGTCTGAATTTTGAAGGCCCAGAAGGAAGTCCAAGATGGCAAAAGGCTGAGCATTTCATTTTCAAGACACAGTAGTTGTAAAGGGACAAAGGCATGAAACACGTGGGGACTGTGGATGGTTCGGTTAATGGAGGGGGATAGTAGTGGAGTGGTAAAAAATGATGAGAGGAATTAAAAATTCAGATCATTTGTGATAAATATCACAACATTACCTTAAAAAACGCTGGAGAAAATGGATGTACTTTGAGCCTCTACATAACATGATTGTAATTATAGAAATACCACTGTGAAATAATGTGGAAGATAGATTGGACATGGGGTATGAGAGCTGGTGAGGCCAAGCAGTCAGGCAAAGGAGTGTTGCAGTATTTCAGGATGCAGCAATGAGTGTCATAAGTTGAATAGTATTTATGAGACTGCAATAAAATGAAGGCAGCTAGAAAGAGATAACTCAGAAGTATAGGGAGAAGATGGGGATTGAATTCATGAATTTAGGAAACACATCTATGGTGGCGGCTTGTGGGTAAATGGATGTCTCTTGCATGCAGATATGGATGGAAAAGGAAGAACAAGTGCAAGAAATTAATACAGCACATGTTATTTGGAATATTCTGTGTTTAAAAGTAGACATCTGATAGGCTTTTATTTTATTTTATTTTATTTTATTATTTTATATGATAGAGTCTTGCTCTGTTGCCCAGGTTGGAGTGCAGTGGCATGATCTCAGCTTGCTGCAACCTCTGCCTCCCAGGTTCAAGCAATTCTCCTGCCCCAGCCTCCTGAATGGCTGTGATTACAGGCATGCGCCACCACACCGGGCTAATTTTTTGTCTTTTTAGTAGAGATGGCGTTTCACCATGTTGGCCAGGCTGGTCTTGAACTCCCTGACCTCAAATGATCTGCTCACCTCAGCCTCCCAAAGTGCTGGCATTACAGGCATCAGCCACTGTGCCCGGCCTGATAGGCATTTAATATATGTCAACTGCTGGACACAGAGGCATGAGATAGAAAGTTGGCATTTATTTACATACACATGAAATGTGAAGCAAAAGGTTTGGATGAGTTTACTTAGAAAACTGACGTAGGAACGACAGAGGACTATAGCTTAAGCTACATTTAAAGGACAGTGAAAAGGAAGACCATGCAGGAAGCTGAGGATAAAGGCTACGTAAATCAAAAGAAATCAGACAGCAGCAGGATGGCTCTCAGGGAAGAAGAGTTTCAAGAAGAAAGGGGGTGCTCAACTTTGCAAAAAACCAAAGAATTTCAGTCAGAAAGGAAAGAACGATATTCATCGTACAGTCAACATTAAGTCACTGAAGGACTTAAAAAGAGCATCTGTATTGACTTATGGCTGGTGTTGTGGACTAAACTATTTCCTTTAAAATGTATATGTTTAAGTCCTAACACCTAGTACCTCAGAATGTAAACAATTTGAAGATAGAACTTTGGTTAAGCAGCACAAAAATACAGTTACATAGAAGGAATAAGTTTTAATATTTGATAGTACATTAAGAAAACTATAGTTAAGAATAATTTATTGCATATTTCAAAATAGCTAGAAGAGAAGATTTGTAGTGTTCCCAAAACAAAGAAAAATGTTTTAGGTGAAGCTGGGCGCAGTGACTCATGCCTGTAATCCCAGCACTTTGGGAGGCTGAGGAAGGTGGATCACCTTAGGTCAGGAGTTCGAGACTAGCCTGGCCAACATGGTGAAATATGTCTCTATCAAAAAAAATACAAAAATTAGCCGGGCATGGTGGGGTGCACCTGTAGTCCCAGCTACTAGGGAGGCTGAGGCAGGAGAATCACTTGAACCCTGGAGACAGAGCTTGCGGTGAACTGAGATGGCACAACTGCACTCCAGCCTGGGCAACAGAGTGAGACGCCATCTCAAAAAAAAAAATAAAAGATGTTTGAAGTGATGATGGATATCTTAATTACTCTGATTTGATCATTACGCATTGTATACAGGTATGAAAATATCACATCTACCCACAAAATAACTACAAAACTAAACAAAATGTTAAACGAGTTGTTAGAGTGGAACCTAATCTAATCTGACTGGCATCTTTATATGAAGAAGGAATTTGGACACACAGATGGACACCCTTGGTTGGTGTGCAAAAAAGGAAGACCATGTGAGGGCACAGCAAGAAGGTGACCATCTGCAACCAAGGAGAGAGGCCCCACAAGAAAAAAAGACACTGCTAACACCTTGGTCTCAGTAAGAAAATTAATTTTGGCCAGGCGCGGTGTCTCATGCCTGTAATCCCAGCACTTTGGGAGGCTGAAGCAGGCGGATCATGAGATCAGGAGATTGAAACCATCCTGGTCAACATGGTAAAGCCCTGTCTCTACTAAAAATGCAAAAATTAGCTGGGCATGGTGGCACGTGCCTGTAGTCCCAGTTACTCAGGAGGCTGAGGCAGGAGAATCGCTTGAACCCAAGAGGCAGAGGTTGCAGGGAGCCGAGATAGTGCCACAGCACTCCAGCGTGGTGACAGAGCAAGACTCCATCTCCAAAAAAAAAAAAGAAAAGAAATTTCTCTTGTCGAAGTCACTCAGTCAGTGGTATTTTGTTATGGCAGCCCCAGCAAATTAATTAACCTGGGAAGGAGGCGATTTTATGAAAAGATGAGGACTAAGTTGAAGCAACGAATGTGTGTCACTCTTATAAGCTTTACAGTTAAAGGCAGCATTTTTTAGAGTAGAGAGAATGTTTTTTTTTTTTTTTATGAAGTCTCCCTCTGTCACCCAGGCTGGAGTGCAGTGACGCAATCTTGGCTCTCTGCAACCTTGTGCCTCAGCCTCCTGAGTAGCTGGGATTATAGGCGCTGGTCTCAAGTTCCTGACCTCAAGTGATCCGCCTGCCTCAGACTCCCAAAGTGCCGGGATTACAGGCATGAGCCACTGTGTCCTGCCAAGGGTAGAGAGAAATTTGACGTGGAGAAACAGCTTTAGGGTTTGTTGGCTGTTTTCGTTTTGTTTCAGATAAGAGTCAAGTGAGCATGTTTATACACTAGGCATGTTTATACATATGTTTATACACTAAGCATGTTTATACACTAGTGAAGAAGGATTTTTTAATGGACTAAGCTTCTAAGAAACCTCAAAAAGAGGCTAATAACTCATGCATTTCTTCATTTTGGACCAAGACACTGGTACCGGCCATATAGACAGCAGCAGGAATCATTCAGGGGATACAAAGGTAAGTAAGGTATAGATATTTCACTCAAAGAACTTTCTCTGCAATGGAGAAAACAAACACGTAAGCGGTATATTACAGAGCAGTAGAAGGACTGTTAGGCTAAAACATACAGAAACGTCTGGAAGAAATGACTACACTGGCCAGATGTGGTCTAAGAATGTTGTTTAGAGTAGGCTATACCTGACCTGAATATTAAAAGACAATAGAAATTATTCAGCAAAAATAAATAAGGATAAGGTTAATAAGAAAATGATAAAGTAAGTTTAGTAGCTTTTGCAAAAGCAGGAAGGCAAAAGGATAGCACAGAACAATACTGTTAAGAAGATGTGCTTATTCTTTGGTCAGAATGAATTGCTTCTTTTATTTTCTCACACACTAAATTTGTTAGGTAACATGGGGTACCTTAAAACGGCGCCGTACCTTAAGATGGGGCCGGTTCCGGGTTCTTCTCCCCTCCTTGACCGGGCACTGTCTGAACCCGCCAAAGGAGGGCCAATCAGAAAGAAGCATCTCCCGCCTTCCCTTGGGCCTGCCCCTAGCCCAAACCATGTAGGCCCAAGGGATATAAAACCCAGCACACCAGCAGCCCTCTCTCTCTTCTCTTCCTTCTCCTTGCGTGGTGCCGCTCGATACCTCCACCGCTCGATACCTCCAATAAAGATCTCTTGACCATGACCGGTGTAGTTTGGTCTCTGCCCGGCCCCTTTCAAAATTAGTTTAGTTTGACTGAATTAGTTTAACTAAAGTGTGTGTGGGGGATTTAATAACTACACATTTGCAATAATTTTGCAATAACTCTATTTGCTGCAGTGCAAAACAACACTAATAAGATCTATATTGATTTGGGGTCCAGAGCATTTAGTTACTGCAATATCATAAAGGCTGCCAATATGTTAGTTTCCTACCATAATTTCCACATTACAGCAAATTTAGTGGCTTAATACAAATTTATCTTATAAGTGTACAAGTTAGAAGTCTGAAATGGACCTCATTGTTTTAAAAATTGAGGAATCCATAGGACGGTGTTTCTTTCTGGAGCTTCTAGGACAGAAATGATTTCCTTGACTTTTCCAGCTTCTTGAGGCTGCCCACATTCCTTGGCTCATAGAGGTCTTCCATCGCCAGAGCCAACAACGGCCTTTCAAGTCTTCCACTTGTTGCATCACTCTGATACTGAATCTTCTGTCCCCCTCCAAATTCAAGAAACCTTCTGATTATATTGGGCCTATATGGGTAATCCCGGATAATTTCTCCATATTAAGGTTGCTAGCATAGTCACAGGTTCCAGAGATTGAGAGATGAATATCTTCGGGAAGCCATTATTCTGCCCATCAAAGTATGTGCTCTGGTCCTGAAGATTCAAATTCAATCTACATGCAAAATACATCCATCTGTCTCATCATCCCCAAGAGTCTCAGTACCTTACAGAATCAACTCGAAGTTCCAAATATCTTTTACTTCTTATCAACTCTACTATATGGAGATGATTTTTGGAAGTAAAGGATGTGTGAAACTATTTGTATATTTTAATTATTTAATTGCATTTATTTGATAACAATTTAAATGACAATAATTTTGGTCAATGTAAAAGAAATGTTTAGTTTAAGTCTCAAAACTTATGTTACAAACATTGTTATGTTCATAAATGAGGGTAATAGACTAAAAATAGCGAGTACACTCTTTTAGTATCTCCTGTGGACATTAGTATCTCATGTGGATCAATTGAGAAATCATTATTGCTACAATAAATTTTCAGAAATAAATCTGAAAATAAATCATAAATCGTATCACATCATCAGTGTGCACATTTATAGAAATGGAATAGAATGGCCATAGAATATAAGTTATGCTTATAGAATTCTACCCCAGGAACTGGAAAATTTACATCTGCCTAAACTTATCACTGAACTCAAGAAATAACCCCTTTAGATATTTTCCATGAAGCTTTACTCAGAGTTTACCACAGAGCTTAAAAGACTACTGAGACTATACTTGGAGGCCTTAATATTTTTGAAAGAAGGAACATTTTGTAACCAGAAAATTAAAAATAATATCATTAAATTTGTGATCAATGCGTAGACATTTACTTATGGCAGAAGGGTTGCTTGGGAAAATGATTTATCTTCCATCATCGCATATTAATAAGAAACCAGAAAGTAGCTTTCTTCTGCCAATCTTGACAGCTAATAATAATTATAATAATTTGTCTGGTCCCAGCTGTGGGAGGAACGCCGTGATTTCTTGTAACTCTCTGTGCAGTGTCATCAGCTATCTTAAAAACCCTGAAACTTATGTGATATTTCACTTTTCACATTTTCTTACCCAAAATTAGTATAGCAGAGTTAGGTTTTGATCCCCAGTTTTTCTAATTCAAAATCCTATACATTTTTTTCACTTGTCTCGAGTTGAAAAAAACAGCAATGGTAGTTGTTTTCTAGGGAAACTGGCATTTGTAGATATTGCAGCCAATTTGTGTGTGTGATGTTACATGTTCATTCACAAGTGGACACAGTTCATGTTTTCACTCAGATGCCCATCTTGAACTCTTTATCCAACTTCAATTGCCTTGCCTGTCTCTTTACATTTTAATTGATCAGTAAATACAACCAATTCTGATTTTGAAAATTGCTTCAGCCTTTTCGATCCTCATTTCCTCTGTTATAGAAGAATATCACAGAGGTAAAGTGCTAGTTTCCTGATAACATATTAAAGCTACATACAGTCAACATGACTTGTTGATATTGACCTTGGTCACCTAGTTAAGGTGGTGTTAGGTTTTTCTGCTGTAAATTTGCTATTTTTCAACTCTTTCCATATTGCACCCTTTGGAAGAAAGTCACTATTCACAGCTCACACTAAAAAAGTGAATTGTTTTGATTATTTGGTATTCTTCTACAAGGCAGATTTGTTTCTTCTCTGCTATCTATTCAATTGTGTATTGATATCTATATAGACTCATTGATTTTATAATTTGGAGCATAATCCAATGCTACTTTGTTTACTTTGCTGCCCAAATTGTTCTAGTTGTGGACACTTGGAGCTTTTTCGGTTTGTTCCTCGGACCCTTTGACATGCCCCCATCATTGTGGGTTTTCTTTTCTTCCTTTTTTTGAGGACTTTCTGGCATTATAAGATATAGCTCTAGATTCAACTTGCATATTTCATCTATTTTTAAGTTATTAAATAGCATTTACTCTGTGATCCCATTTGGGGAAATATGTGGAATTCAGATGCATATATTATAATATGGAATAATTTCAAACATTAATAGTGGTTATGCTTCCTCTGGGTAATCGTACTGTGATTTAGTTTTTCTCTTTATGCATCTTTATTTTTATTATGACATATTACTTGTGTTAGAAATCAATAATATTGGATGATCAGAAAGGAAATAAAAATATTCTGAAGGCAATAATAACTTATTTATAAATCAGTGAAGCCTGTGTCTCTAGACAGACAGGACATGAGGCAATTTTAAAGAGCGGCAGGTGCCCTCTACTGGTGAGCAGCTCAAACCCTCTATAGACTAAGGACGGCATCCTTAAAAACAAAAGCCCACCATTTTCTTAGCACTGATATCTCAGGAGGTAAAAAAGTACTTGGGCTTTTGCTAGAGATTACATAGCTATATATTTGAGGGGTCACTACGTGAACTTAAAAATCGACTCCTATAAATATGAAGTCTGTACTGTGGATTGTGAATTAGAAATGGATATGTGTGAGAATAAGCCTAGAAAAATATCACACATGCTGACTTGCCAATGTTGGACCTCTTGAGTCTAATCTACAAAAAAATCTCCTTGGATGAGAATATTTTGTTCATGACCTCTCTGCTGAGAATGTGACCATGTCTGCTGCGGAGCTTAAATAAATAATGCTGAGACTATTCATTACAAAGCTCCCAAGGAAAAAAAAAAAAAAGCAATTTATTTTATGTACTACCTTAATTAAGTTTAAACTGCCTAGTGTGAATTTTTGATGAAGAACAAAGACATAATAAATGATTTTGCCTAGGGAAGTTCATGTGCTGAGTCAATTCTTATTGAGCACAATTCTCTTTTATATTACATGGTGCTCTAAGAAGCTGCATGCAATACAGCATCAGATGTTGCAGAGCTCTGCATATGTGGTGCTTGCACTTGTGAGCAGAAACAAACAATAGGCAATAAACTTGATAAATGAGTAAACGACTTGATTGGTAGCAGGCATAAAGAAAACCACAGTGTATTAAGGGCCACTGGGAGGAGTAGGGGCGTAGATGCAGCCAGATTGCTGTACTAAGAGAAGAGACGGAGTAGGCCTCTTTAAGAAGGTGATGTTCGAGCAAACTAGCAATACATAAACAAATACACCTTAAAATTCTTTTTTTAAATTCTGAGAGTCCCCTTTTATATAACAAACTGTAGTTATTTCTAATTCCTTCTAGGATAAAATGAAAACAATTTAAGGAGGCCTCCAGGGCTTTGTAGATTCCGGCCTCAGCTTGGTTCTCCAGTCCATTTTTTACCAGCCCCTCTCTTTGTTTACTCTGTTTCAAGCATATTGATTCTTGTTTGTTTGTTTTACTTATTTTCTTTAATGACCAAAGCCATTCTCAACTCTGAATCTAAACACCTTCTTTTTCCTCTGCCAGGATTCTGCCCTTCCCACTATCCCTACCCTTTAATTCTCAATTGAAATACCATTACCTCAATAAAACCTTTTCCGGGTCACACCACCCATCTCAAACTAACAACTCCCTGAATTTCACCTTCCAGTGTTACCATGGTTATATTTAAATTCCTACTTAGTGAATTTTGTCTCCTCCCAGCCTCCAGCCACACTCTACTCCTGAACCGGAAGCATTTTGAGATCGGGGCATCATCTTGACTGTCTTCCCAGCACTTCATATGGTAGCTCATAGTAGTCGCTTAATGGATATTTGCTGAACAAATAAGTCAAGCTTGTTATATAGTTCCCTGCTGCCGCATATGGATAACCTTGATTATCTGAACATTTAGGGGAAATCTCACGGAGGCACCCTTTTATAGTACAGAATTTCCCTCATGCCTTCTTTGCTGCGAGATAAATTTAAATCATGGGTGCAAGGAGTCAGACATGACAGAGGCAGAGATTCTTGATTCAAGTATGTATGTCTATTTTCTCTTAGAAGCTCAAATTTTTGTATGTTCCACACTTTGTATCATGCACAGTGATGGCATTAGGGGAAAGTAAAACATCGTAGTTTTGATTATAGTAGCGATTAATTTGGCACCGGTCTCAAAGCCGAAAAGAGAACAAGACAGAAGAATGGGGAGAGTCCCTGAACAGCTGATCTATGCTGCCAAAAGACACAGCTTCTCAAATTACTTGGAGGAGCCAGAGATCCCTTAAATGAAAGGAGAGGTGTCTAAGTTTGTGCATTTAAAGAGACATATTTCTTTAAAGCAAATTTTTCAGCGCTGACTACACATTAGAATCACTAGGAAAGATTTTATAAATGCAGGATATACAAATCATACCCTAGGTCAATTATATCAGAATCCCTAGGGCCAAGACCTAGGTATTGATGGTTTTTTAAAATTTCTCAGGTGTTTCTAATATACAAGCAAGGTTGAGGATTACTGATTTAGATAAAAGCAATTTACTCTATTAATATGCAAATATCTCTAGATGAGTATACATGTAAGCAGTTTAAATATAATACATGTAATACTTATAAATAAATTAAATAGAAATTAAATAAAATGAAATATCAGATTCTTTCTAGTTTACCTGGTCGGTAAGAAAAGATTTTTGATGAGGCTAGACAGGGCGCTAGTGGGGGAGAGAACGTTCTGGAGCACTCTTTCTCAATTGGGTAGTAAGTGGCTGGGAAGGATTAGGAGAAGTTCTAGGATATTAGTAATCCACAAGAAAACGGGGCAGAGTATGGAGGGGATGTGGACAGAAAAACTTGAAGTTAGAGATGACCACGTATATTTCAACATTCCACAAGTATATCTAGGTATGTACTGAATCCCAAAGAGAATGGGGCTCTCAAAGTCCACGGGCTGGAGAAAAAAATTGCTGTCCCCAAAGGGTCTGAGAGAGAGCAGGGAGTAAAATTGCATAAAAATCTGTTTGGGAGAAGTAGTCATTGGGGCCATGATCATAAAGCTAGAAACAAAGACCTTCAATTTATGTAATAATTCACAGCAGTGACACTGTGCCTGTAAAGTAAATAGAATTGGATGCAACACACACAAGACAGTGAAGCTTGTTTTGAGAAATCTATGCCTGACTGAATTTTATATTCTTGAAAGACATTTTCATCAGTTTAGGTACTTGACTTCATCAACTGATTGACTTTCACTTAAATGTTACTCAATGCAGACTCTAACCAAAAATTATGACCATGCGGACTTAATTAAGTCTAAAGTGTTTAAAAATTATTTCAGACTTGAATCATCTACTATATTTTTCATACCAGTAATTATGATTAGGCAAGAAATTTAAGAAGACTATTGGAATATGAGAAGCAAGGAAGGTAACGTCTCCCTTATATAAAATAAATAAACTTGGATTTGAGATTCCCTAACCGTGGTCATAGCTAGTCATTTTGTTTTTTTTGTTTGTTGTCGCCAGGTGAGGGCAGTGGACAATCTCGGTCATGCAGGTCCGCCTCCAGGTTCCTTTCTCTGCCTCACCTCTCGAGTAGTCCACACCTGGCTAATTTTTTTGTATTTTTAGTAGAGACGGGGTTTCACCGTGGTCTCGATCTCCTGACCTCGTGATCCGCCCGCCTCGGCCTCCCAAAGTGCTGGGATTACAAGCGTGAGCCACCGAGCCCAGCCCATAGCTAGTCATTTTGATAGAACAAGTTCCAGTTCTGCCGCACTGGCATTCTTGGTAAGTACCATGTATATAGCTTTTAATTTTGAACAAATACTCTGGTAGATAACAGTTGCTTCTCATGCCAGTTCAATTGAATTAGACCCAACTTGGCTTCATAGGTGCAACTGAGCATTAAGGATGGCAAGATCTCTCTGACATCCTCTGTTATTTAATGCTGCCTAAGAAAGGAACATGGGGCCAGGCGTTGTGGCTCACATCTGTAATCCTAGCACTTTGGGAGGCTGAGGCAGGCAGATTGCCTGAGCTCCGGAGTTCGAGATCAGCCTGGCCAACACGACGAAACCTCGTCTCTACTAAAAATACAAAAAAATTAGCAGGGCATGGTGGCAGGCGCCTGTAATCCCAGCTACTCAAGAGGCTGAGGCAGGAGCATAGCTTGAACCCGGGAGGCGGAGGTTGCAGTGAGATGGTGCCGCTGACTTCCAGCCTGGGCAGCAGAGCAAGACTCTGTCAAAAAAAAAAAAAAAAAAAAGAAAAAGAAAAAAAAGAAAGGAACATGGCAAGCCTACATACCAGGTGTATTTTCCAATAGTATTTCTAACTTGAGGCAGCTGAGCTCACATTGCACATAACAAAATTATGAAAATGACAAAATGGAAGCTGAACTCAGAGACACCAGGAAACAGATACTTAAATATTATCAGACCTTACTCTCCACCCCATATCTGCCTCTCACTTGCTATCAAGTTGACCATTTTCACCTGTGGCTTCAGAGGATAATGATAATATTTACTTAATTTAACGTCTCCTATTACAATTGGATCAGATGTTTTATGCACTTAAAAACTTACTGGCATCCATTTCATGCAACAAATTTAACACCAGATTGCCACTCAAAAGAAAGTATCAATTAAGCTGGAATATCTCAGCATTGGCAATACACAGATCAAACAAAAGCACAAAATAATTTGGCTTACACTCTCTGCCTGTTAAAGTAACCAATGAAACTATTTTCCTAGGGAAGCCTTTCAAAGTATTTAGCCTGTCACAAACTAGCCCTTTGAAACTGTATTCCCAAAGACAAGTTGTAGAACCCAGACGGTCATTGAGAATTGTTGAGCCTGGAGGGTGAGAATTTGTGTCCACCACAGCCGAGAATCAGAAAGGAGGATAAGATGAGAGAGACGAAAACAATAGGTAAAGTCTGTGTAGTATGGAGGGTTCCAGAGGATATTGAAGAGCAAAGGAAACACAGGGATGGATGCTGGAGGCCACTACTACGGACTGAACGTGTCTCCCCAGAATTCGCATGTCGAAATCCTAATGTACAATGTAATAGTAATTTGAGATGGGCCTTTGGGAGGAATTTGATCATGACAGTAGATTCCTTATGATGAGGTAAGTGCCCTTATTTTTAAAAAAGGGACAGAAAACAGCTTGCTGCTTCTTCTCTGCTTCACTCTATTTCTCTCTCTCTCTCTCTGTTTCTCTCTCTCTCTCTCACTCTCTCTCTCATTCTCTCTCTCTGTGTCCCATATGAGAAGGCAGTGGGAAGATAGTCATCTATGGAGTGGAGGAGTACCCTCACCAAAACTGCTCTCAGATGAGACTGGAACCCTGATCTCAAACTGCCATCATTCAGAGCTATGAGAAATGTTTGCTGTCGAAGTCACCTCGTCTAGGGTAATGTGTTATAACAACCCAAGCTGATGAAGAAAGCCACTGTCTGATTAGCTGAGCCTCTTCTAGGGAATTGGTTTCTTGTTAGGTAATGTATTCTGGTATCAAGATTTGGAAAACAGTATAAATATTAATTCAAAGTAATTATTTGAGCTGTGCTGGTAACTAGACCTACTAGACCAATTCTGGCTCAAATAGTTCTTGTGACATGCCCTGCTTATTCTTATAAGGATAGAGAAGTTGACTAAAATTTGTCCATTATTTATTACCAGTGAACTCTGGTATTTCCTGAGGGTATTTTCTCAATCCTACTCGTTCCTTCCAGGCCTCTGCCACTTGCTCAATGTAGTATCCCAGCTCTCTGTCACTTTCCATGACAGGGCTTGCTAGTTCAGCCTCCCTCCTGGCATGGGCCAGACAGCAGCATATTCTCCTCACCTGCTGTCGTGGAAGCTGTAATAACTGCAATGCCCAGTGCAAAGCTACCTAAACCCAGGAAGAATCTGGCCTCCCCAGTTACTTTCAAGGTGGGACTAGGTAACACAATCCAGAAATGTTGAGGATTTCAGACCATTAGGGTATATTTGGCCATTGAGAGTCAGGAGAAATTGAGGAGCCAACAAATTATGTCTTCCCGTTTACTCACTCTCTCCCCCACAGGATCACTGTGGAGAAGGTGTTTTCATTGGCCTCTGCACAGACACCCTGCATCACTCATTAGTCAGTTGAGTTTCCTGGGGCCAGCTCAGTAGCATGCCAACTTGTATGTGATTTTCTTCCCCTCAACCTTAATGACCTGGTACTGCACCCATTCCTAAAGTATTAGCACACAAGCTTTCCTTTAGGCTCTGTTGGTTAGGGGCTCTTTGACTCATTGCCCCTTCTACCCCAGCACACATACACTGTGGCCCTGCCAAATAGCATGTTTATTTCAGTGATGTCAGCAGGAACAGACATTCACGTCCAACTATGTTGATTCCTTCTTTTAGTCTATCTTGGAAGTAGCGAAGAATTTCTGCTCTGGGGCCTCTCTTTCAACTGAGGACACACATCAAGACACAGCTGTTGCACCAAAAGCTGTAATTCTGCAGGCCCGCCAACTGGCACATTCCATCATATAACAAGAATTCTTGGGATGTGGAATCCAAAACACTGGCCAGAGACACAGCTTAATATCACTACAGTGGTGTGGGATGGAGTAAATATTAGTACTTGTTTTATTTTTTCTTGTAAGTAGAACATTGGAAATGGTACCCTCTTATAGTTTCTTGCCAAAGATGGATGTTGGCTTTCCACAAAAGTGTAGAGCTACACAAGCCTTAGGATTCTGTTAAATTAATTCTAAATATCTGAGAGGAGAATAACTAATAATGTGTCATGAATTAGTGACTCCCAAGAATTGAAGTCCACAAGAACCTCAGAATGTGATTCTATTTGGGAAAATGATCTTTTCAGATGCAAGTAATTAAGATCTTGAGATGAAATCATAATTCTGAACTTAGTATGGGTTCTAACTACAAAGACTGATGCCTTTATAAGAAGAGGAAAAAACACAGAGACATAGAGATGAAGGTCACCTGAAGATAAAGACAGAAATTGGAGTTACGCTCCCACGAGCCAAGGAAGGTTAGGGGCCCCCAGAGGTACAAGAAGAAAGGAAGTATTCTCTCCTTCCTTTGGAAAGAGTGTGGCCCTGGCTATGTTTTGATTTTGGACTTCTAACCCCCAGAACTGTGAGAAAATACATTTATGTTTGTTTTTAAATCAGTTTGTTGTACTAGGTTGGTGCAAAAGTAATTGTGTTTTTTACCATCACTTTTAATGGCAACAATAATTAATTACTTTCACACCAACCTAATACGTTGTTAAGGCAGACCAAAGTATTAGAGAGGCCCCAAAATCAGCAGCAGAAAATGTCAGCGGCTAAGAGAATGAAGTGAGGAGTGAGAACATACACATGGAATAGGCACGGACAGCAAAAATCTTGATGCTAAGTCATGTTTTTGGATGTTGCACTACAAATACAATGAGCCGTTATCAATTAAATGATGGGCTTGTTGGTACTATTGAATGACATCAGTTTCTTTTACTCGGGTATATTAACTTCCTTAACTCTACATGAAAAAGGTTTTGCATACCTAGAATATTTCATCAGGGAGTCAAATTGTCTCTTGGATATAAACATCAACAAACCAAAACAAGCTTTCACAAGTGGAAAGCTTGACATTGTTGAAGAATGAGTGACAGAACCTCAAATGTGTGAATAATGTTTCATTCACAGCTGTTGTGGCTTCTATGTAGTCGGCAAAACATGTAAGTCTAGCCATAAGCTACCTACGCCAGTCTGAGAAAATTATTTTAACATCTAATGGCCTTTGTCATGTAACTCCTCAAGGTTATACATTTTTCCACTGATTTTACCATGGAACCTACAGTTATCAAGAAGTTAAGAAGGGAAATAGATATAAATCCACATATCTTTAATTAAAATTTTTCCTAAAAATTTTTGATATAGGCTTTTTGTAACAAACTGCCTTTAAGTAGGTTTTCACAACAGAAGTCTACTCATATTCATTATAATGTTTATTATGAGCTCTATGTTATTGCCTTAATGACAGTTTCTTGATCATGGAGAATTTTCAAATTAGGTAATTTTCAGAATTAGTTGTGTCACTTTTATATGGAAGCATGCTTATTTGTAAATAGTTACCTTCACTCAATTAAAAGGACCATTTGAGTTCACTTCAAACTAACTGAAATGATGATATATTTAGCAAGAGTTTATTGATCAAATGCATGGACATTACAGTTCTTACTTGACTTTAATGGCAAATTTCAACTTTTGCAGAATGGGGTTACTTTGCTTGGGTAAACTTTTCTGATTAGAGAACATTGGTTTGAATCTCATGGTATTTTTCAGCAGTTAGGCTATGCCCACCTCTGGGAAAATGTACCAGTTGTTTTCATATGGCTCATTAAAAAAATAAATTTAAAAAGCATGTGTGTTTGGGCACTTTCCAGGGATTGAGTATAAATGCATAGTTTTCTAACAATTGAAATAAGTAAACAAAGGACAATAGACACAGGAGTACTAACCAAGCCACTCCTTAGTAGTGTGACAATGTTTCTCTTTTCCTCTTTCTTAGTGTCCAAGTAATTCTATCAGATTATCTTTCTAACGCTCGCTCCTAGAGTTATGGGACTTCTCCAGTCATGGATCATTATTTCAAAGATGAGATAATTCTTCAGGAATGACTTCCAAAGTGGTTTTGCCTCAATGAATACTCTGTTGAATCATTAACATAAGGCTAAGCATTTTAAATTTTATGTCTCATGATTTCCACAATGAGACAGTAAACGAGAAATTACTTATTGTCTAAAGGAATGAGATTTTGACTATAATAATTTTCTCAAGAAAAGAGAATAGAATATAAAATTTATATTTTAATAAAAGAAGACAGATACAGAATATAAAGAAATGTTTTATAAATAAGATTTTAGTAAGAATTTATATTTTAATTATATTTTAAGAGAAAAGTAAGATTAAATAACTGGTGATTCTAAATCTGTCTCTTAAATCAGTGTTTCCCAATTATTTTATCTAAAAATGGATATTAAACTTATATTAACAACTTAATTTTACATCCAATAGGTAAACATACAATTTAAACTTCTTTATAGTAATTTTAAAGATAAATATATAAACAGGCTTTGGCACTAATTATTTAAATGAAATAGCTGTTCTCTGTATCTAATTGCATTGAACATTTTCAAAGCCACAGTATGTATTTTAATTTTACTTCATATAAAATCCACCCAGTCAAAAAATAAAATCCTCAGTTCTCTTACTCAGGCAGCTCATGCTATAGGAGCTCATGCTACAGGAGAGTCACAGAAATTAAAATAAGTATAATGTATTCACAGAAGATGTAGGCTAGAGAATAAAAGAAAAGCCTTACAACACAGATGGGAACTGAAAAATGAAAAGGAGTTTCTAGGTGGAAAAGGACATAAATGAAGGTCAAAACAAAAGAATAAAATATGCAAAGGCCTGGAATCATAAAACAGTATAGATCATTCTGGAAAGGCAAGAAAGAGAGAGGTGGAGACAGCAATAGAATAGAGACAGAGATGGAGATGAAGATGGAAATGGGAGTAGAGGTGGAGGTAGAAGGAGAGGAAGTGGTAGAGCTAGAACTAGAGCTAGAGATATACATAGAAATGAAGATGGGGTAGATAGAGGAAGAGGTAGAGGTAGGGATAGAGATGGAGATGGAGGCAGAGATAGAAATAGAGGAATAGGTAGAGGCAGAGTTAGAGAGAGGAAAAGTAGAGGTAGATTGAGAAACAGGTAGAGGTAGAGAAAGAAATAGCATTAGCAATAGAGATGGAGATAGAAACAGACATGCAGATGGAGAGAGAGATAGAGATAGAGGTAGAGGTTGAGGTACAGGTAGAGGTAGAAAGAGAAAGAGGAACAGATAGAGATAGAGACGATAGAGAGAGATTGAGGTAGAGGTAGAGACAGATAGAGGTAGAGGTAGGGATAGGGATAGGGATAGAGATGGAGATAGACGTAGAGACTGAAGTAGAAGTAGAGGTAGGAAGAGGTAGAGCAGAGACAGATAGAGGTAGAGGTAGGGATAGTGATAGAGATAGAGATGTAGATAGACGTAGAGATTGAAGTAGAAGTAGAGGTAGGTAGAGGTAGAGTAGGGGTAGAGGAAGAGGTAGAGGTTGGGATAGAGATAGAGATAAGAGATAAAAATATATATAGATAGAGATAGAAGTTGAGATTGAGGTAGAGGTAGACAGAAATAGAGACAGAGTTAGAGATAAAGGTAAGGATAGACAGTAAGAGAAAAAAAGAGACAACACAGAGACAGAGAATTTCCATGTGTGTGCTCGCATGAATGCATGCACACATGTGCGCAAGTGTATGTGTGTGGTTATGTGTGTTTGATGGTCTTTTTTCCACATATTAGGGAGTTGAACATTAAGATGCAAGACACTGGGAGTTCGAGGCAAGAGACTCTAAAAGGAAACTCATATCACAATGCCATCAATTTTAGGAAGGTAATACTGGCAATAGAATTTTCTGTAGAAGGTGGATTCCCCTCCTCCTTTGGATATATGTTTATTAGATTCAATCAATTCCATAACAAGAAGTAGAGAATATTACTCCTCAGAGATTGGCGTGAAATTAAAACTCCCAAGGTATTACAGATGCAATGTTACTAGATAGAGCTATGATGACCATAAAATTTATCATCCATACTGGATACTTATGAGAGCAATTTGGTACTCCAACAATAATTAAAACTATTTGATTTTTGAAACTTTTTGACAAGGAAATTGATGTTTATATTAGTGGGCATATAAAATAATTTTCTATTATAAACAATTTTCAAATAGAAATCTTTCCAAAAAACATACACACACACATTAAAGCAAAATTAAAAAATATATGAACACAATAATTTTCCTTGGTACATAGTCACATTCTTAACTATACCTGGTCTAGATATAGCTGTCTCCAAATGCCAAATCACTGGAGTTGTTTTTTTCCAATTTTCAGTTATGCTTTTGACATTATACAGTATTTTCCAGAATTGTTGTCAAAGTTGAATTTAGTGATTTAAAATAACATTTTATCTCTAAGACACTAACATTTTTTAACTGAGAAAACACTCTGTCTAGAAAAACTCAATAATTTGAGAATTTTCTCAAGCCTAGTGTTCACTTCATATTGGAATGTTTTAATATTTCAGCCTAAATATTTTAATAGGTAGTAGTTTTCCTGCCTTTAAATGTTTTTCAACAAATATTTTGAAAAACAAAACTTATCATTATAAATCATCTTTATTTATGTTCTATTTATTAAATGCTGAAAAATGATAGGGTTTTTATTTCACTCATTAGCTTTTTCACAAATATTTTGTTGTTCAGTTATACTCTGCATGTATACAATATTAGTCGATTTTGGATAAAATGTAAAAATGTTGACCATGCCAAAAAGAAATAAGTCAAACTTCAGTTTTTAATTGTTGTAATATCACAACTTAATAGATGTGCATACCATATGCAAACCATAACCAAATTCAAGTGAAGTACATTTCTATTCCATGTCTTTATTCAATGCTGAGGGGAATCTAGAACTAGAAATGCCATTTGACCCAGCCATCCCATTACTGGGTATATACCCAAAGGACTATAAATCATGCTGCTATAAAGACACATGCACACGTATGTTTATTGCGGCACTACTCACAATAGCAAAGACTTGGAACCAACCCAAATGTCCAACAACGATAGACTGGATTAAGAAAATGTGGCACATATACACCATGGAATACTATGCGGCCATAAAAAATGATGAGTTCATGTCCTTTGTAGGGACATGGATGAAACTGGAAAACATCATTCTCAGTAAACTATCGCAAGGACAAAAAACCAAACACCGCATGTTCTCACTCATAGGTGGGAATTGAACAATGAGAACTCATGGACACAGGAAGGGGAACATCACACTCTGGGGGCTGTTGTGTGGTCGGGGGAGGGGGGAGAGACAGCATTAGGAGATATACCTAATGCTAAATGACGAGTTAATGGGTGCAGGAAATCAACATGGCACATGGATACCTATGTAACAAACCTGCACATTGTGCACATGTACCCTAAAACCTAAAGTATAATAATAAAAATAAAAAAAAGAGAAATGTGAACAATTTTCAATTTCAGTCTATGATAGTACAGAATATAGACATATTTGATGAAAACTAAGAGCCCCAGCAGAAGTTCTTCCCATGAACTGAGTTCCTCCAAAGTACACTAACAGAACATCTAGTGACAAATATAACTCCAAGTCCTGTTTCTCAATATGCTTTAAGCTTTCATCATTTACTTTGTTTAGTTCTTCCCTCATGATTTTAGAGATAAAATCCAATGTCTTATTGCTTGCCAGCTTTGTAAAACAAAAACACAACAAAACTTCTACATACAAATAGCAAAATATTTTGGTTGTTTCTTTTTTGAATATCTTGGTTAAAAACCTTCAAATGATTTGAAAACATCATGCAATCAAAATTAAAATGGCTTGTTTACAAAAATTTGTAATTGATATCAAGTCAATAGTCCAAGCAATTTGGCGATGGATAGAAAGTGCATACTGTAGTATTAGAGTATTTCTTTTTTCAATGTCAGTATTTTCAAAGGCTGTATAGTTCAATTACTTTTCGTATACTTAAAATATGTCGATTTTGTATACAATTTATAAATTTTGACCTTTTAAAAGAAAGTTCAACTTCATTTTTGAAACCAAATTTACAATAACATTCACGATAAGGTCATAAGTTTCACCTTCAACAGAATGAATTTTCAACATTTTACTTTGATTCCATGATTCGTTGATACAAAAAACCATTATTAGAATTTACTTATCTGATTCTCTATTTGAAGTATCTGATATCACTAATATAAAACTAGAGCCATGACTATTCTTCACTGTTAAAGGCACCAACAATTAGTGTCTGTGTTTTCACTGTTTTTCTTACAGTGTATGCAAAAAGGAAACATGAAGTTGAAAGTGAGCAAAAGTAATTTACAATTATAATTATTTCATACAAGTGATAAGTCCATGTCTTAAAGACTATTAAAGAAACACACCTGCAACCTCATGTGTTAAATTTCCATCCTGAACATACACTTACTAATATTAACATACAGGTAACTTCTGCAGTAGTTGCTGATGCTTCTTCCTCAGAGTTGCATCTTTTGATTTTCACATGGCCAGTGAAACTACTGTGTCTCACAGAGTAGGCGTGACTGCTACAGCATTTATGAAAAATCAATTTGTATCATAAACTTTTTTTTTTTTTTGAGACAGGGTCTCACTTTGTTACCCAGTCTGGAGTGCAGTGGTATGATCTCGACTTCCAGGGCACAAGTGATTCTCTCGCATCAGCATCCCGAGCAGTTGGGACTACAGGCACCTGCCACCATGCCCAGCTTATTTTTGCATGTTTTGTAGAGATGAAGTTTCACCATGTTACCCAGGCTGGTCTTCAACACCTAAGCTCAAGTGATCCACCCACCTCTGCCTTCCAAAGTGATAGGATTACAAGAGTGCACCACCACTCT
This sequence comes from Hylobates moloch, assembly GCF_009828535.3. Taxonomy (NCBI): domain Eukaryota; kingdom Metazoa; phylum Chordata; class Mammalia; order Primates; family Hylobatidae; genus Hylobates; species Hylobates moloch. Next base: position 18,422,719 of record NW_026652289.1, on the reverse strand, counting down.
CTGGCTATCATCAACTTTCTTGAGAAATAAAAATTCAGCCTTTAACATTTTATTATATATGCCCTTCATTGCTTACAACTTTGCTGCCTTAAGGGTTTACCGCAAAACTAAAAACCAAACAATGTCATTAATGAACAATACCATATATTCTCCCTAGCACTTTCCATGAGGAGACCTAAAATGGTAACAATTGACAATTGCTATGTATGAAACAGCCTCACTCAGGAGGAAACATGGGCCCTCAGATGAACTGGTAAGTCAAAAACTGTGAAAGGTCTCAATTTCAGATTTGACCACAATTATAAGGTTAGTATACCACAATTTCACATGTGTATACTGAGAAAAGGCATCAGATCCCCGGGTCAGAGTCACAGGTGTTTTTTTGGTAACAATAGAAGCCACAGCTGGCTTTTCTTCATCACTTCCAAAACCCCCACAGAGTGACACAAATTGCAGCTATATGTTCACCCGTGCAAGCAGGAGGTCACATCACAGAATTAGAAACCCAAAATTAAGAGAATCTGATTTTTCATCAGAGCTTCTGGTGACCAGTCAGTCTCTTCCTGCAGAGACAGATTACGCATGTTAAACCAAGTTTAGCCTAAAGCTGCCTCCTTCCATATTTTAAGTTTGAACTAAAGGTTTTTGTGTACATAGTGAACAACAACCAGTGGAGCTGTAGTAAACAGACCGTAACCTACACTTGTGCCAATCACTGAGTTTTGGCCAGTCAAATGTAGCTAACTGTTCAAAGCCTGCTCAAATAAGGCAAACACCAACCTGTAACCAATTCGGCTGTTTCTGTACCTCATTTCCGATTTCTGCGCGTCGCTTTCCTTTTTCTGTCCGTAAGTCTTCTTCCACCACGTGGCTGCGCTGGAGTCTTTGAGCCTAGGCTGGCTCAAAAGGCTGTCGGATTGGCAAACGGTTCTTTGCTCAATTAAACTCCTTTAAAGTTAATTTGGCAGAAATTTTTATTTTATCAGACAGTGTCAAGTTAGGCAGAGGGCAAAACTGCACAGGAGAAAAGGGTGAATGGCACTAGGTATATCTCTTTAAGGTTGTAAGTATGGATGCTACTGAGGTAACTATGGAAGTAGGAGGAACAGAAAATGAAACAAGATTGTAGTTTGTAACATCTGTTTCACCTTGGAATATAAAGAAAAGTCATCCCCTAAGATGCGATGGCTGTGAAAATATGGCTGAGACCTAAAATAAACTGGCAAAAATTTGACACAGTGGTTAAAGGTGTTATCTCAGAATAGTGAACTTCCCTATTGCAATCACTCTATTGTTGTAAGGCAAACATTTCTTTTATCCTCTTTGAGCTATTTGTTTTTAAAGGAGTAAGTGTTATACATGCAATTATAATTAACCAAAATGAACGCGTTGTTATTCCTTGCAGAATTCTGTCCTATATATTCCACATACTTATTTTTTCTGTGTATAATTTGGGCCTTTAATTACTTCATCAAAATTACCTATTGGAGTACTTAAATTATTAAAGAAACAAAAATATCCACTGGATAAATTACCTCTACTTTAATGGAAACATATGTATAGTTCTAGAAACATCTTTAGGTCCTACGAAAATTTTATTTTACTTATTTATTTTATTTTATTTTGTTTTATTGTTTTAGAAACAAGGTCTTGCTCTGTAGCACAGGCTGGAGTGCAGTGGCATGATCATAGCATGGCATTAGCCACAGCGGCTGACAAATACTTTTAATGAAATGAAACTATATTTCTGACATGAATCACACAGTGTTTATCTGATATTATTACAAGTTTACCACATCCTTAGATGAAATATGACCCATTCATTCTTTGGCTAAATGCACCATTCTTTGTATGTAGAGAAAATATCATATCTGAAAGTTTCACCTCCTAGTTTACAGCACTTGACTTATAATGAGATTTTACTTAGTCGTGTTTATTATGAGTCATCTATATCAAAGAACTATTGTTATAAGGTGTTTTACACATTCATATTGCATGTAAAAAGAAGTGGAGTTAGAATGCATTCCATGAGTATGCCTCGCTTTTAAGTACATAATTATGAGCTGCAAACCATGAAACTCTAAGTCTATGACACATCTTTAATGATACATTTTCAGAGCAGTACATCATAGCAACTGTGAGAAGTTAAAGCTTTAAATGAAGTCAATTCTACAGGATTCTTCTTTATGTTAGGCTTTGATTGTCAATCTATGTATGCAACTTAAATGCTATATACACATACATATAAAAACATACACCAACTATACAAATTAGAACATGTATATAAACTATATAACTGTATTTGGTATTAAAGTTATTAAAACTTTGATAGCAAATTGTTTTTAAACATGTATGAGGTTATATCTGTTTCTGTGTATATTAATTAATATGTGTGTATAGCTATATTATTTTAAAATACAGATACATATGTGTGTATATATATTTTTTTCTTTAAATTTGGTTGGAAAAACTCTAGAAATATGTGTTTTAAGATCAGAGCATAAAGAATTTCTATAATTTAAAATATTACAAATAAATAGCATCTGTAGCTTTGCTGGATAGGACTAAAGATTTCAATAACTCTGTTTTTGTATGATTCTATAAAAAATAATTAGGCCGAGTGCCATAGCTCATACCTGTAATCCTAGCACTTTGGGAGGCCAAGGTGGGAAGATTGCTTGGGCTTAGGGGTTAAAGCCCACTCTGGGCAACATAGCAAGACCCTGTCTCTACAAAAAAATTAAAAAATTAGCCGGGCATGGTGGCTAATACCTGTAGTCCCAGCCACTTGGGAGGCTGAGGTAGGGGGATTACTTGAGCCCAGGAGTCTGAGGCTCCAGTGAGCTACGATCATATCACTGCACTCCAGCCTGGGTGACAGAACGAGAACCTGTCTGAAAAAAACAAAAATAAAATAATTGTATTTTATCATTTTTAATATGTTTGCTTCCCCATTTTGAATATGTTTCATTTTAATTCATTTCTCGTTAGGGATGTTTTAGTGGGCGTATGTTATTTGAACCACTTAGCATCCATTCCCACTTCAAATGGAAATGCTCTGATTAACCTCTCAGGCTCCATGACTTGGCAGAAGTCACTGATACCCCGGTCTTGGGCTGGGCTGATTACTCAGTCCTAAGAAATCAAAGGACTGCACCTTCCTTACCTAACGCAGATCACGGCCAACAAGAAACGGATTCTGAGGCTACCAAATGCAGATCGTACACAGATGCTCACACTCGTGGTACTTCTAATACATCTGCTAAACTAAAATGTATATTTATTGTTAATATTTCTTTCTTTTGTGAATTCATATTCTTCAACCTAATTTTAACTGAGCTATTCATATCTTATGAATATTATTGATAAGGTATCTCCATTTTCTCAGTCTCATGTTTCTATTTGAAGAGAATTTCAGTTTGAATGATATTCCTGGCTTCTCTCTCCAATTATAACTCATTTTTCTCCATGGGGGATAATATGACTTAACTAAATGGTATGTTGGAGAGAAGAAACTGAGCATACTTAAACCACCCTCTTTACCACAGAGCTGGAAGTGTTGGAGTGGGGCACATGAGAATAATTTTTCTAGAATACATTTATTGGTTCTCAATTGTTGTGCTGTTACAAACTGCCACAAAACTGAATGCTTAAAACAACTACTAATATTTAGCTCACCAATGTGTGGAATCTGCCATTGTGGCTGGGCTCAGTAGTGCAGTTTTTTTCTGCTGGTTTTTGCTGGGCTCACTTATATGTCTGCAGATAGTTGACATGTAACTAAGTAATCCACCCCTGTTGATTGGCGAGCTATTGGCTGAGGTCTGGAAAAATGTCAGAAAAAAATATATTATTATTTCGAGACTGGGAGAGCAGAGAAAAAGCTATCCTGGGGATTCAGATGATGATACCAAGACAGCTGGCAAAATTATCTTATAAATTTTGGCAAGATTATTTGCCAGGTAGAACATGGACAGTGTCATTTTGCTTATTTTGTTTCCTTTAATAAGAAATGAAGCAAAAGAGATGAGCTGAAGGAATTATTTATTTTGTGATCAGAATTTTGAGGAAATATACAGGGCACGGTTGGACAGAAAGACAACATTTCTTCTATCCTTAGTTTCAAAAGTGGCTAAAAGTTTCTTAAAATAAATGAGGCCTGTGGCCGAAAATTATTCAAACATGGATGTGAGATTGTTTAAAGCTCAGAAAGATTTTAAATCTGATAGACCATCTCAAGCTAGGAGAATGGATTCCAGGACTCTCTAGGCCTAGTCCCGTAACAGCCCAACACTTGCCTGAAGTAGAGAGTGGGCTTTTTGGAAAGCAAATGTAGATATGGCTTTATTTTTTTTCTAATGAACTAGAGTATAATCCATTGTTTAGAAATCCCATGAAATCTTCAAAAGAATTTATCAGCGAATCAAAGCCAGTTCGGACTAAGGAGCTGGAAGTTCTCAAATTGAAAATAGGTTTTTGGGTCACCAAATATCTTTGAAAAGAAAACTAGATGAGAAAACTCTTTAGGTGCTGACACAGGTTGGTTCTTAGGGAAAAGGAAAACAGCTCAGAGGGAAGAACCCCAAATCCAGAGGGTTTAGCTAAGATCTGCAGAATCTGTAAATTATTTTAAACTGAATGAAATCATCCAGGTGCCATGGCATGTGCCTGTAGTCTCATCTACTCAGAGGCTGAGGTGGGAGGACTGTTTGACCCCAAGAGTTCATGGCTATACTACAGTATGTTCATGTCTACGTTGTCACTGCACTCCAGCCAGTTGATATAACGAGACCCTGTCTTTAAAAATAAACCAAACAAATGAGATCAAGCCTAATAGTCTAAGAGCTATGTTTATTTATTTATAAATTTGCCTACGTGGGTGCTTCAATAGTCAACACACAAATCTGGCAGTTCTCTATAAGAGTTCTGGTCATTTAAGCTTTGTTGAACTTCTGCTGTAGATAGTGACATGAAGTCCACAACCATTATAACCAACTCCAATTTCTAAAGATTCCATGTCTTTTTTTTTTTTTTCCCTATGTATTCCCGAAAGCTTGAGAATTTCCTGAATGGCTCATTTTCAATGTACTAATGGGAGCCAAAAGATGACACACTTTGGACAATTATTTTAGTTGAAGTCAGACTGACCAATTATCTGAATCTGGTGGAAATTTCAGGCACTAGGAAATCTGGGGATGGACCACTATTCTCTCATATTATATTTCTGAAGCTCTTAACCAAATAGCTAGCAATCCCTGAGTCATAAAATTATTTGAAATCCTGTTTTGGTTATTTCCAGTGGAGAGCAGGCCACTCGAGAGATATTTAGGTAGAGTAGTATCTAGTATCTGTCAACTGATTATGTGAGCAGAGGTGGTACAGCTTTGGTGAACTGGGCTGCTGAGCGCCAGATCGAGCCCGTGGCCGTGAAGCAGGGCAGTTAAGAGCCATCGTAGGGGTGGGTCTCTAGTGGCAGAAGGAAACTGCCAAATAATAGCTTGTCTGAGAGAAGAGATCTACAGGGAGATGATACTCTAGCTATGATGGCAAAATCGGTCCCAGTTAGAATGACAGCACAGAGATATTGACCAAATCTTCTGCTGAGGCTGCTACCACCAAGGCCAAAGGACTCTCTTCAACTGAAGTATTTAAAAAGAATGATTCCACGGGAATGAAAACTTCAGAAGTTATTACTCTTTAACATATTTGCAGGAAGTTAAAGGAAGAGGCTAATCTCAATGCCAATGAAGAATGATCCCTTTTCTTTTTTTTCTTTTCTTTTCTTTTTTTTTTTTTGAGACGGAGTCTTGCTCTGTCGCCCAGGCTGGAGTGCAGTGGCGCGATCTTGGCTCACTGCAACCTCCGCCTCCCGGGTTCACGCCATTCTCCTGCCTCAGCCTCCCAAGTAGCGCCCGCCACCACTCCTGGCTAATTTTTTGTATTTTTAGTAGAGACGGGGTTTCACCGTGTTAGCCAGGCTGGTCTCGAACTCCTGACCTCATAATCCACCCACCTCGGCCGCCCAGAGTGGTGGGATTACAGGCGTGAGCCACTGCACCCAGCCGAATAATCCCTTTTCTTAAGAGCATGACTTCAATTGCAGCCTGAAATCTGGCCAGGGTACATGAGCATAGCCCCCCTTATGATTGTACCCTGCATCTGATACAGAAGATTCTCAAGTGTCATCAATCTTCTAAAATACAAAAAGATTTTACATATTAAAAAGATGAATTACTTTTATGTCTCTAAAAGCAACAATGTTGTTTGGATGCATCTGTTTTTAGAAATTCTGAAATCAACCTTTAAGCTAGAGGTAGAAGCAACATTAACAAATTTACCATTAAGGAGTGAGACAAGAATTAGGTTTAGATAGGATAATCTAAATTTCTTAATATGGGTTAAAAAAAGACTAGTCACAAGAAATACAGGGTTAAACATTTTCACTCAGAACTTTTAAAATTATTTTAAATATCAGCAAGCAAAAGGAAAAGCAATTTATGATAAAATCATCAGATTAGCAGTAAAATTTATCTTTCAAGTTTGCATTATTCATGGGGGCATGTTAGCATCACATTCCTTTCATTATGCTCAAGATAGCTGGGCATGGTGGCTCATGCCTGTAATCCCAGCACTTTGGGAGACCAAAGCAGTGGGATCACTTGAAGTCAGGATTGATTGGAACCCAGCCTGGACATCAAAGTGGGACCTTGCCTTTGCAAAATAAAAATAAGAAAATTAGCTTGGTGTAGTGGCACGTGCCTATAGTCTCAGCTACTCAGGAGGCTGAGGTGGGAAGATCATTTGAGCCCAGGAATTTGAGGCTTCAGTGAGCTGTGGTCACAACGCTGCACTCCAGCCTGGGTGACAGTGTGAGACCCCAACTCAAAAAAAAATATTAAAATATGGATATTGCTTAATGTCTTTTCATTTCAACTTTGATAAAACAACAAAGCCAATAATTCCAAAATATTTTTCTCATATTAAAAGTGACCTGCCCCCATTGAAAGAAATGTATTATATTTTGTTTTGCTACATGCATGCATTTGTTGCATCAGTGAAACACGTGAATTTACTGCAGTGAGGTGCAAATGGGAGCATGAGTTACTCAAAAGAAATTATATGCAAAACCATGTATACTGAGGCCTCTGTGAGTTAATTTCTTTTTGAAGTTGGCTGCAGAAATTTGTGGTTTGGTTTCCATTCAGTAAATATTCCCAGTGTTTTTTATATAATGCCAAGCAAAAGGACACATGTTGTGGAAGTTTGTTAGAGGGATTCAAACTTTAGGATGAATCTTTTAGTGGAAATGGAAAGACAAACAAGATTTATCTTAAAGAAGTATATATTTAATATATATGAAATACAAGTAATCTGATGTGCAGCATATTCATTCAATAGACTCTTTCTTTGTGTTGTTTTAAGAGTATTTACAAAAATGAAAGAAAAGCCATGCAGAGAACAAGTTTTCTTTTCTTCATAATCAGGAACAATGTTTAATTATTTATGAAATCTAAAATTAATAAAAATATATGCATTATCTTTTGGAACAATAATTATAATGGAAGCTATGTTACCACTTATATTTTCTTTTGGAAACACTTTACAATCATTATGGGTTTTGGGGATTTTCAGAGGCACTAATGCATCGTCAGTATTCGGTAACTCTGAAAAATAAAAGTACCGACATTAAGAAATATTCACTGACATGTGGTCGATTCTCGGATATGAATGCGATGGCCCTCGAAACATGGAAAGTCTGCTGTCACGCTGCACGCCACATCCTGTCAGAACTGGAGTCACACTACAAATCACTTAAATGAGGCTGGAAACCTTTCCAGACAATAGAACATGTAACTCTTGAAAATGAAACAGAATGACTGGATCACTCCTTGGTCATCATCACACTGAAATAACATTTAGTGCTTAGCAGTGAAGAATAGGTTAATTGTAAGTGACTGGAATATAAGGTTACAAAGAAAATGACTTAGTGGCAATATGTAGTAAAAAAATTCTCTTTCAACAGCAAGTCTTGCAATTTCATAATTTCAAAAGGGCATTTAATGAAAAGGTTTCCTCTTATCCTGGCCACAATTCCCTTCTTTAGTGGTGATATTTTTAACTTCTCATAGACTCTTTCAGAATATATCTATGGTTATATGAGTAAAGTTAAATATACACTCTTAGTTTCTCCATTTTATTACACAATTGCAATACACGCTCACATATATGATATATATTTTATATATTATGTTATATGACATATATTTTATATGTTATATGACATATATTATATATATAATATGACATATAGTTTATATATTATATTTGATATATATGTACTGCATGACATATAGTTGATATATTACATATGTGACACATATTTTATATATATTATATATTATATATATATAACTTTTAGAACCTGGCTGTTTTCTTTTATTCTGCAATCAATATATCTAACATATCCTTCTACTTTAATATTGAAAGTTTTTTTCCTGGTTAATCATCATATTTAATATTTTTATTTATTTAAATAAACACATACATACATCATGCTCATTTATTCAAATGAAAATCTAAGTGTGATATTAATTTATTTAAGTAGTTGTTTTTGATGGATAATCACTGTCCAAACCTTGACTAGGAAAAGAAAATGGCTACAATGAATACCCACTATGTTCCTTATTGTACACATGTGTGAGTACGTTTGTAAGATACATTCTTAAAAATGGCACTGCCTTTTCATAGACCACATATGTCTTCAATTTCAGTAGCTATTGCCTAGTTGAGTATGTTATTGATCTTTCAGATTGTTGCCAAGCCCCAAAGGTAAAAACCAGTAGTATAAGGGTTTTCTTTCCTTAATTTTAACCAGTATGATTGATGCTAAGCCTATTTAAAATGAATTAGAACATGAGATTGACCTTGATGAAGACAAAAGTAAAAGGAATATAGAAAGAGAGAAAGGAAGGGAGAGAGAGGGAAGAAAAAAGAGAAGAAAGGAACAACAGAGGGAAGGAAGGAAAAGAAATTGAGAAAGGGAAGAGAGAAGGACAGGAAACAAGGAAAAAAGATGGCAGAAGGTAAGAGGAAATGAGAAAAAAAGGAAGAGAGAGAGAAAGAAAAAGAGAAAGAAAGAAAAAGGAGGAAGGAAGATAGAACAGAAAGAAGGGAGGAAGGGAGGAAGACAGTGCTGTGGAACATATTCCAGGTGGTTGTGAAAGAATAAAGAGGATCCAGATGAAGCAGTGAACACATATGTGCAACAGGGAGGGTGTTTTAGTAAATCAGTGCCAGACAATGGAGTTTAGATCCAATGCATTCTATCATCACTAGTGAAGTGTCCTGAACAGAAACACTCAAGGATGAGTTTAGTATTGTATTTCAGAATTTATGGACCAAGATATATGCAGTGAAGGGGACCTGCAGTAAGAGAGATGGTTCAGCTGACATGTACAGCCATCTTGACTTAAGGTGATATGTATGATGAGAGCTAAAAAGCAAGCAGTAGATACTACAATTTAATTCTATATAGGAGATGAATAAATAAGTGAAACAAGATTTTCAATTATACTATTTTAGCTCTCAAAGAAAGTGGTGTTTCTGTTTTTATGGAAGCAAAGAGGAACAGGCAATATAATTGGTTGAAGAATGATTTCCCTCTATTTCAATTTAATTTACAGAGGAAACTCTTTTAAAAAATAATGTATAGTATATTTATCTAGTCAAGGGAATGATTGAAATAACTGAATATATTTGGCAGTAAACTCAGGGAAATTTTTAGGAATCTTTACCCCTCTTCACCTCTTTAATCTCTATCAGTAACTTCCTCCCCCCAACTACCCAAACTAAGTGTACAATCTATATGGAGCATTTGAAGTCACTATGCACCTATATAGCTTTGAGATAACCTGTTCAACACCTCCTATCACAAAATCCCTAAGTTAGAGTCTTAGATATAGAAATTCTGGAACCACCATTGACCTGATTATCTTGAGAGGTATGATTTGCATCATCTTACCTAACTTTGGTTTTGGCACGATTTAGAGGTAAGCTATACGAGGGCAGGTATGTTTTCTTGTGCACTGCTGTTTTCTTAGTACCTAAAATAGTGCTGTGGACATTGAAGATACACTTTAAATTAAAATATCTCGACACTTCAGTATTTGTTAAATAGATCTCTATATGTTGGAAGTCTAATTGCACAGTAGAACTAAGGTTAAGGAGGCATTATAAACTAAAGAACCACAAGTCTCACTGGAAAACAATGTTTATTCAATGTTTCTTAATGTCGTACTGACAACTCAGTGATCTCAATGGCGATTTCTGTTTTCCCTGCAGGATGAAGCCCTCTGAATATGGTTTTTATTTTTTATGTTTCTTTTTTTTCTTTGCAATGTAAGTTTCAAGTATCATTGTTCTCATGTGTTGAATATTAGCAATCCAACTGCTTGAGTCGATTTAAAAGCATTTAATTTTGTTTTTCTCTCACAGCTTCTGAGCCCACCCAAGCGTACTGCAATCCATCAAGACAGAAAATCCTGCATTTTGTGGCCCAGAGTATTTGGAATTGATTTAGCTGTACCTGGATCCAAGTTGATTTGCCTTCAATCTCCCAGACTTAACTGTTGAAGTCTACAGCACATTAAGCATTTAGGTCTACAGAGTCACAGCTATTCACTGACCTGGCTCTAATTTTCACTTGAAGTTAGTACTTTTTGATTTGGGATTTGTGAAAAAGCAAAAGTATTTGTCAGACACCCACTGCCAGGAATGCTGATTTTAATTTCATGACTTCTACTGCAGAAAAAAAAAAAAAGTTAATTTTCCCACTTGGAGTTTTTATCCATGGATATCAGGCTACAATATTTCCCCCAGAGTTATCTTTCCTGCTTCCTTCTTTTAGCAAAACTTACGTGGAGGTGAGTTTCCTCAATGTGGGCAGAAGGTTAAAGCAATAAGAACTTGTGGTTGCTGGCCTTCCTTGTAGCCTGGTTTCTGAATGCATTTAGGTTGATGTGGCATCATTAACACTCTCTAGGGCTTACAGGAAAACTTCGTTCTGTTCTGGAAGCTGCTGTGAGCCAGCGGCTATGAACTTGTGGCCCAGCCACAGGGAATCAGGAACTTCTGAGTTAGAGCCCAGACGCCACTGAGCCTCACTGAGTGACCTCAGGCAAGTTACTTAACATTTGCCTGCTCCTCATTTTCCAGCTGTAAAATGGGAAAAAAAATACATTTCCTCATTCAAGTTAAGCAGTTTGCAAGTTGTTCCTACCATACTGTGGGTTAATTTTTACGCATGTTTTAGGTTTTCATTTTTTGCTTTGTTTTTTCATAACAAATTTAAAAGGGGAAAGGGGGTGTAATTTTATTTTTTAAAAGGTGACACATAAAAATTGCCACAATTCGAACTGAACTTAAAAGATGTCAAGTATATCCAAATATATATGTATAACCTTTTTTGAGCTACACTGTAACACTCATTAGATATTCCCTGCCAATTATAGTGCAACTCCAATGAAGATGAAGGTTTTTTCATGTTTTCTCTCTACCACAGCCCCAGAATTTAGAACAGAGCCTACCATACAATAAATGCTCAAAATACTTGCTAAATGCATTTAATGAACAAATTAATGAATGAAAATATTATTAATAGTCCAAGAAAATTATAGAAAAACTAAGTTCTTAATTTTACTATATATATAGACATTTGTTTGTTAATTAAGAATTAGAACAAAAGAAAACAAAAACAATAAAAATTATAACTATCAATTTATGATACTATAGAATTCTTTATTGACACTTTGGCTATCTAAAAATCAAAGATATCTCGGGAGCCTACAGAGTTTAAGTTAAAACAGTGTTGTCCCATACACTTTCATACCCCAAAGAATCATTGTTTATTAATACTTTTTTTTTTTTGTTTATTAATACTTCTGCAGGTCAGAAGTCAGGTGGGATCAACTGGATCTACTCTGGGTCTCACAAGGCCAATGTCAAGGTGCTGGCATGCCAGGGTTTTTATCTGAAAGCTTCTGAAGAGAATCCATTTCCAGGCTCATTCTGGTTGTAGACAGAATCAAGTTTCTTGTGCTTTTTGTGATCAAGGTCCCAACTTCCTTGCTGGCTGTCAGATGGGGTTTGCATTTAGCTTCTTAGGGGCCTCACTCTAATCTTTGCATGGGGCTCGATGACTCAGTCAGCAAAGTGTATCAAATTCTTTTCACACTTAGAATCTCTCTGACTTTTCCTTATCTCTGCCTCCAAACAGAGGACATTCTCTGCTTTTAAGGGCTCATATGATCAGATTGGGTTCACTTGGATAATCCAGAATAATCTCCTTATTTTTACATCATTCACTTTAATTGTATCTACAAAAGATTTTTCTGCCATTTAGTATGATATATTCACAGGTTTAGAGAGTGAACATCTTTAGGAAGACATTCTGCCCATCACATTCTTGAATTCACTAATTGTTGGAACTATTAGAATAACTGGATAAGAAAAAAATGTGCCCTAACCTAGAGATGGCAAAATTGAAATATTTAGAAAAAACTCTGGAATGAAATAGACAAACATTTGAACAACCTATCCTGTAACATAGAGGTTCAGATCCAAGGCCTGTTGTGATCCACTTTTCCAAGATGCTGATATCAGATGAGCTCATCTGGAAATAGACTTAAAAAATCATCTTTGAATTAAATTAAAAATCTGAAAACTAGAATGGATAGGATGTTGCTTAAATCAAGATTACTACCAGCCCATATAATGGTCTTAGTTTCATTGTATGGATTCCAAACCTTTTTCACCAAATAATTTCTTTATTTTTTTCTTTTTTGCTTCTGTGCTTTATAGTTTTGAACCCAGCTGATTAGTTAGAATCTTGGACATATCTTGTTTTTGTTTCTGTTGTTGACGGTGTTTGGTTGGTTGGTTGATTTTTAAGGGCATTATGGTGAGAAGCCTGCAGATACTTCCAATTTTTCAGGAATGTTTTGAAAAAGCACTTCCACTGTGCTGCCTTCCAGTTCTCCTCCTCCCAGACTGTCCTTGTTGCTTCTTGAATAAACCAAGTTCATTCCAACCCTTGGACATGGTCTCCTCCTTATGGAGGGTGCTTTCCATGATTGTCATTGACTGACTCCCTGATGTTCTTCAGATTCAGTTTGTTCGTCATCATCTAGGAATTCTATTTGTCTACCTAATATAAAGTATACATTCACCTATTCAATGTCATGTTACTCCACCTCAATATTTTTCCATAGAACCTGTCGCCAGCTGACATTTTTTATCATTTATTTATTTCTGATTGAATATTTTTTCCTATCTCCTCCTATAGTAGTACTAATGAAGAATGGATAAATAGGTGCAAGTGTATCATTGCAGCCTTTTATTTTTGAACATTCTTCAAGACAAAATGACATAGATTACCTATAATTCCAGATTTCTAGCTATTGATACATTAGAACTAAAGCTGAGAATAAAATATTTTTTGCTTTAATTAACGGATATGATATAACAATAACTTAAGATGGTAACATTTGTGGCTCTTTCCAAAACCCACTGTGATTTTCCATTGTCTGCATTCTTCAATTGTCCCCTTAGGGCCGTTATTGAGATCCACTCTCCCATGCTACTGCCCTGTATTTGGGGCTTACTTTTGTCCCACTACTCTTTCATCAACAAGATCACACTGGGAGGGAGCAAACATCTCGATGTGGATTTATCAGTGAATCTCTAGCACAGAGTGTTAAACCTGTCTAGAGTTTCAAATAGGATAATATGTTTTTTTCAACCACTATGTAGACTGTCATGTGTCCTGTGAAATACTACAGTGGCTATACTTCAAGTCCAAGTTAATGTTAAGAGCAAGTTTTGAGAGGAGGGTCCATTTTTTTGTACTTTTCACAAACACCCTTCTGAAAACAGTTACAGAAGTCTTGGGAACAGTTTTTCATAGCTTATCACCTCTTGTTCCCTCTGGCAGACACAGACGGCCACCCTGTAAGTCACAGGGATGTGTTTTCTGTGGTAATTGCTAAAGCATCATCTTGCTGGAGTCTTTTCTTGTTTTTATGACTTCTGCATACACTTTTGATTGATATTTAGGCAATAGTGGATATGTGATATGTTTTTAGGAAGTTAGAGATTCCTTTGGATTTTTTAAAGAAGAGATCCAATATTTTCAGAGCCTTGGAATTCGTTTCCAAAACCTCAAAGAGTAGGGGGAAAGGGTGTAGCACTGGTTACACTGTAGTTCCTGGTAGGGTGTGGAAGTCAGTGTGGTGAGCTTGATTTCCTGTTTCAGAGATTAAAACAATTTTCTGAGGAAAAACATTTTTTCAAAAATCTTTTGAAGTATCCAGGGAGATTTCCTTCCAAGTGATTATTCCACGAAGGTAAGGAGGTGAGTCAGCCAGATGTGCTTTTTCTCATTTGGATAAACTTTTGATGGTCTCTGCTGAGGGACTTGAGTTTCCAACTTTTTGGACTCTGTCCAGCTGTTGTATTAGGGGAATGCACTTTTCAAATATATTCAAGAATATAAGTCCTTCCAAGTACTTCTCTGACAAGTGTTTCTATAAAACTGAATGGCAATTGTGGCATCCAAAAACATTAGGAATGTGTATCTTTTGCATATCACAACAGTACCAAGAAGAAAGATGTGTGTTGCCCCCTGAACTGTAGTGCTTTCTAAAATATGTTTGAACTTCAGATGTGTTTGCTTAAGGGTGTGATGGAACTAATATTCTTTATTTTGTGGTAATGATTACTTGAGCACTGTCTGTGCCTTTTTTTTTTTTCCAAAGGAAGTACATTCTAGCCATTGCTTAATATCTGGCAGTCATTTAAGCAATAGAAAGAAACATTTGATATTTTTTGCATCATTTTCCATCCAAATAATAATATCCAAGCAAAAAAATACCCAGACACTGGTTGTAAAAATATAGAAATTTTGGCAAAAGCCAATTAGTTCCCAGAAAGTCTTTCGGTTTCATAAAACTTCCCATAATAATCATGCATTGGAAAATCTTCTGATACAAACAGGAGTCATAGTCAGGCTAATACATTAAATGAATCTAATTTATCCTCCTATTTCCAAAAAACAAAACACATAGTATGAAGTAGGATTCACAGAGCAACAACAAAAGCAAAAAAGATCAATATATATTTAGTACACAGTAACAGAGGCAGAAACACTGCTATATTCATACACTATTACATTTATACACTGTTTACATGAAGGAATTGTTGAGTGCCTGAAACATTTCAACACGCAATGCAACTCTGACCTGAGGTAGGATACAACAGGAAAAAATCAGGGATTTTCCTGAAATCAATTCAATGCTGGTAACAAGTGCTTCAAAGACTGATCTATGGTTTCTACAGCATCATTCCCCAGGAAATGTACCCTCCAATGGCAATACACCTTCTCTTCACTGTGTGCCGTGGATAAATTTTAAACAAGGACATTTTAAGATTGAGAAACTCTATGCTGTTTTACAGCTTCCTTCCTTAGAGCAACTTTGGGATTTTAAATAAGTACCTTATGAAGTTAAGTCATATGTGTTCTGTTTCCAGTACACTCTGAATATATGACTATATTAATATTGGTGATTAGATCTATATTTTACCATGGTTGTATTTCTTGCTCCCAACAGAGAAAGAGCAACCATAAGCCCCTTCTCACATGTTTAGTGATAGTAATCACTTTTAAAATAACTTTTTGTGAAATGACATCCCTCTTGATAACTTCACACATCGTATTTTGGATTTTAGACCTTGGCCATATATTCAGTTAATTTAATTTGAATGTAAGACACAGCTGGGATAAGATCCTGCTAAACTGAATACAAGTTAACTCCTTCTCTCATCGGTCTCTCCTCGTTTAAGATAAATACGTCATCTGTTTTCTATTGAGATCTTGACAAAGACAGTGTTGTTACAAAAGTCAAAATATGCCGTGTCTACTGTAATTTGTTTTTGTTTTGTTTTGTTTTGTTTTTGAAACAGAGTCTTACTCCATTACCCAGGCTTGAGTGCAGTGGTGCGATCCTGGCTCACTGCAACCTCTGCCTATTGGGTTCAAGTTATTCTTGTGCCTCAACCTCCTGAGTAGCTGGGACTACAGGCATAAGCCACCATGCCCAGCTACTGTAATTTGAATCAAGATATTTCTCATGTAAATAACAATGTGAACATCTTAATTTCAGAAAATATTCTCTAATTAGACTCTTTCTTTTCTACAGTACTCTTCATTTAAACAAAATCTCAAAAGCATATAAAACACAAATGTTCTAAGTCTTGCCAACTTTTGACTACATACATATTTTGTACCTAGATTATGTTCACAAGAGACCTACTAATGTAAACATATAAAACATGAGTTCTCAAAGAGTTTTCCCCCTTTATCTCTGAAATTCAAAATGAATGTCACATGCTCTTAAAACCACTCTTGGCTATTGTGAAAAACTTGAAAGCAACAATTGCTGATTGCCAAATTTTCCCATAATTCTGTCTCCTAGGCATATAGAAGAATCGTAATTTTTGTCCCCCATAAAAGTAGGTCGGGCTACTTGACTTGACTTGGTCAATGAAATAAGAGCAGAAGTGACATGTCACTGCCTCTGAAAATGAGAGCCAGTGTCTAGTTTGCCAAGTTGCCTTCTTTCCTCATGCTCCAGAAAATATGAAGACACAACTCAAAATAAAGCTTCCAGCATCCTGGGGTCTTGAATAACTCAGATGAGGAGAGCCCTTCTGTCAAAACAGTATGAACACTTGGGATGTGCAAGGAATATACTTAGCTTTTTAACCTACTGAGACTGGGGGATGTTTTTGTTACTTCAGCATAATCTTGCCTATCCTGACTGATACAACTACTGTTTACCATCCATTGTCCACCTGTGTTTCTTTCTTTGTCTTTGGCTAAGAAATCCCTTTGGCCACGCAATAGTTACAACTAGTTATCATGCAGTCACCTATGTTCTACAGATGCAGCATAAATATCCAGTATCCCCTATTGTTGCTAGATGCTATTGCAAAGGAAGAGGAGATGGCCTTCTTTGAAACACTGTGCCACTTGGACAGCCAAAGATCTCTGCTTACGTTGCAGTGAAACAGTATCTCCCTTTAACGACTTTATTAGTTCTAGTCATTGTCCTTGCCATGAATAGCACTGATAGTTTTACTACTGTCTTCAAGCAACTCATTTCCAAATTAAGAGACCAAGTAGGGAAATTATGTTCTGTAACATCTCCCATTCTCCTATTCTCTTGTCCCACATAAATACAACAACAAAAATCTCTTTTTGCTCCCTTATAAAACAAATATTCTCATGCTAATCATTGAGTGTAAACAGTTGGTGGTATTGACAGTGGGCAGGCAAGTTGTTCAGGCTCGTAGGATCTGAGCCATACTTCACCCACCAAAAAATGTCAGGTTCCAACAACAAAACAGATCATCTGAAGCTGGTGCCTCACCTCGTTTTCCTGTTTTACCAGTGATTTTATTGAGTTTTTAAAAGCCACTGAACTATAAAACCTTTTAATCTGGATAAGTAATAGTTCATCATAGATTCTAACTATCATATAGTTTTTTTTCAATTATTTACTCTCAGATTATCTTTCTCCCAATTGTTTATAAATAATGGTAATTCATATTAGATGGTACCTTTATTGGGTGATTCCTCATGTATATTTATAAGTCAGCTCATACAAAGTTACAATTTCAAAGATACATATTAACATAAAATATTTAGAATGCAATGAAAATTCTGATTCTCTGCGAATGACTTGCTCTTAGTTTAAATTTTTTATTAAACTGTTTCTGTAGCGTAATATATTTTATATTAGATTTACTCTTCAAAAATGAGCAATAAATAAAGGCTGATTGGACCACATGATTTGACTATTTTTATTTTGCATGTAGTGCTATAAGCCACAGATTTTTTTTTCTGATTCTCATCTCCCAGTTTTCCCAGCTACCCATTTAACCAGCCAGCCACCCTCCAGTTCATTACACACCAGTGTGCTACATCTTCTTTTTATCAACTTATCCTTTTATCTAATACTTCTACCTAGTATTTTCCTAGTATTTGCACTTCATATCTCCTGTATCTAAAGCAAATACATATATTTTTAAACTTTTTGAATATTTTAAAATTTTATCAAAACAGTACATGTACAATACTTAAGCAAAATAATGTCAGTAGGTTAATATTTTAAAATAGTAGTCATTGTCCCATCCCCTCTTCTTCAGGTTTTATTTTTATTTTAAACTTTTATTTTAGGTTTGGGGGTGTATGTGAAGGTTTGTTACATAGGTAAACATGTGTGATGGGGGTTTGTTGTACATATTACTCCATCACCCAGGTGTTAAGTGCAGTATCCAATAGTTATCCTTTTGCTCCTCTTCGTTCTCCTGCCATCCCACTTCGAGTAGACCCCAGTGTCTGTTGTTTCCTTCTTTGTGTTTATAAGTTCTTGTTATTTAGCTCTTATTTATAAGAGAGAACATGCAGTATTTGGTTTCTGTTCCTGCATTAGTTTGCTAAGGAAAATGGCCTCCAGCTCCATCCATGTTTCCACAAAGAAATGACCTGGTTCTTTTTTTATGACTGCATAGTATTCCATGGTGTATATGTACCACATTATTCAATCTGTCATTGATGGGCATTTAGTTTGATTCTATGTCTTTGCCATGCCATTGTGAATAGGGCTGCAATAACAATTCACATGGGTGTCTTTATGGTAGAATGATTTATATTCCTCTGGGTATATACCCAGTGATGGGGTCACTGTTTGGAATGGTAATTCTGTTTTATAGAACATTAAAGAATTGCCATAGAGCTTTCCACAATGGTTGAACGAATTTACACTCCCACCAACAGTTTGTAAGTGTTGCCTTTTCTCTGCAACCTTGCCAGCATCTGTTATTTTTTGACTTTTTTTTTTTTTTTACTTTAAATTCCAAGATACATGTGCAGACAGTATAGGTTTGTTACATAGGTATACATGTGCAGACAGTATAGGTTTGTTACATAGGTATACATGTGCCATGGTGGTGTGCTGCACCTATCAAACCATCTTCTAGGTTTTAAGCCCTGCATTCATTAGCTATTTGTCCTAATGTTCTCCCTCACCTCGCCCCCAATCCCCAACAGGCCCTGGTATGTTTTGTTCACCTCCCTGTGTCCATGTGTTCTCATTGTTCGGCTCTCACTTAGGAATGAGAACATGTGATGTTTGGTTTTCTGTTCCTGTGATAGTTTGCTGAGGACAATGGCTTCCAGCTTCATCCATGTCCCTGCAAAGGACATGCTCTCATTCCTTTTTATGGCTGCATAGTATTTCATGGTGTATACGTACCACAGTTTCTTTATCCAGTCTATCATTGATGACCATTTAAGTTGGTTCCTTGTCTTTGCTATTGTAAATAGTGCTGCAATAAACATATATGCACATGAGTCTTCGTAGTAGAATGATTTACATTCCTTCAGGTATATACCCAGAAATGGGATTGCTGGGTCAAATGGTATTTCTGGTTCTAGATCCTGGAGGAATCACGACTCTGTATTCCACAGTGGTTGGACTAATTCACATTTCTACCAACAGTGGAAAAGCATTCCTATTTCTCCACAGCCTCACCAGCATCTACTGTTTCTTAACTTTTTAATAAAGTCACCATTTGGACTGGTGTGAGATGGTATCTCATTGTGGTTTTGATTGGTATTTCTCTAATGATCAGTGATGTTGAACTTTTTCTCATGTTTGTTGGCTGCATAAATGTTTTCTTTTGAGAACTATCTGTTCATATTATTTGCCCACTTTTTGATGGGGTTGTTTTTTCTCGTAAATTTGTTTAAGTGTCTTGTAGATTCTGGATATTAGTCCTTTGTCAGATGGGTAGATTGCAAAAATTTTCTCTCATTCTGTAGGTTGCATGTTCACTCTGATGATAGTAGAATCTCTGTGTAGAAGCTCTTTAGTTTAATTAGATCCCATTTAACAATTTTGGCTTTTATTGCAATTGCTTCTGGCATTTTCTTCAGGAAATCAATGCCCATGCCTATGTCCTGAATGGTATTGCCTAGGTTTTCTTCTAGGGTTTTTGGAGCTTGGGGTTTTATATTTAAGTCTTTAATCTATCTGGAGTTAATTTTTGTATAAGGTTTAAGGAAGGGGTCCAGTTTCAGTTTTCTGCATGTGGCTAGCTAGTTTCCCCAACACCATTTATTAAATAGGGAATCTTTCCCCATTGCTTTCTTTTCATCAGGTTTGTCAAAGGTCAGATGTGTCATGTTACCTCTGAGGTCTATGTTCTGTTCCATTGATCTATATGTCTGTTTTGGTAGCAGTACTATGCCGTTTTGGTTACCATAGCCTTGTGGTATAGTTTGAAGTCAGGTAGTACAATGCCACCAGCTTTGTTCTTTTTGTCTTGGCTATATGAGCCCATTTTTGGTTCATATGAAATTTAAAGTAGTTTTTTCTAATGTGAAGAAGGTTGATGGTAGTTTGATGGAAACAGCATTGAATCTAGAAATTACTTTGGGCACGATGGCCATTTTTACAATATTGATTCTTCCTATCCATGAGGATGGAATGTTTATCCGTTTGTTTGTGTTCTCCCTTATTTCCTTGAGCAGCTGTTTGTAGCTCTCCTTGAAGAGTTCTTCACGTTCCTTGTTAATTGTATTCCTAGGTATTTTATTCTCTTTGTAGCAATTGTGAATGGGAGTTCATTTATGACTTGCCTCTCTGCCTATTTTTGGTGTATAGGAATGCTTGTAATTTTTGCACATTGATTTTGTTTCCTGAGACTTTGCTGAACCTGCTTATCTGCTTAAGGAGTTTTTGGTCTGAGACGATGGGGTTTTCAAAATATAGAATCATGTAATCTGCAAACAAAGACAATTTGACTTCCTCTCTTCCTATTTGAATACCCTATATTTCTTTCTGTTGCCAGGTTGCCCTGGTCAGAACTTCCAATACTATGTTGAACAGGAGTGGTGAGAGTAGGCATCCTCGTCTTGTGCCGGTTTTCAAAGGGAATGCTTCCAGCTTTTGTGCATTCAGTATGATATTGGCCGTGAGCTTGTCATAAATAGCTCTTATTATTTTGAGATACGTTCCATCAATACCTGGCTTGTTGAGAGTTTTTAACATGAAGGATGTTGAATTTTTTCAAAGTCCTTTTCAGCATCTATTGAGATAATCATGTGGTTTTTGTCATTGGTTCTGTTTATGTGATGGATTGTGTTTATTGATTTGCATATGTTGAACCAGCCTTGCATCCCAGGGATGAAGCTAACTTGATTATGATGGATAAGCTTTTTGATGTGCTGCTGGATTTGGTTTGCCAGTATTTTCTTGAGTAGTTTTGCATTGATGTTCATCAGGGATATAGGCCTAAGGTTTTTTTGTTGTTGTTGTTGTGTCTCTGCCAGGTTTTAGTATCAGGAGGATACTGGCCTCATAAAATGAGTTAGGGAGGAATTACTCCTTTTCAATTGTTTGGAATAGTTTCAGAAGGAATGGCACCAACTCCTCTTTGCACCTCTGGTAGATTTCACCTGTGAATTTGCCTATTCCTGTGCTTTATTACAGATGGTAGGGGATGGGACAGTGACTGCTATTTTAAAATATTAACCTACCGACATTATTTTGCTTAAGTATTGTACTGGGATCCTCTGAAGCCGCTGCTTCTAGTTGGCCATCTTGGCCTTGCCCCCTTGACTTTTTAATAATAGCCATTCTGACTGGTGTGAGATGGCATCTCATTGGGTTTTTTGTTGTTGTTGTTGTTTTTTGCCCTGAATCTTGCTGTGTGGCTCAGGCTTGGGTGCAGTGGTGCAATCTCAGCTCACTGCAACCTCAACCTCCACCTTCTGGATTCAAGTGTTTCTCCTCTTCTGCCTCAGCCTCCCAAGTAGCTGGGATTACAGGTATGAGACACCAAGCCCAGCTAATTTTTGTATTTTTAGTAGAGTTGGCATTTCACCATATTGCCCAGCCTACTCTCAAACTCCTGACCTCAGATGATCCGCCCGCCTTGGCCTCCTAAATCATTGTGGTTTTGATGTGCATTTCTCTAATGATCAGGGATATTGAACTCTTTTCCATATGCTTGCTGGCTGCATGTATGTCTTCTTTTGAGAGGTGTCTGTTTATATTTTTATGAATGGACTTTTTAATGTGGTTGTTTTTATCTTATAAATTTGTTGAAATTCCTTATAGATGCTGGGTTTTAGACTTTTGTCAGATGCATAGTTTGCAAATATTTTATCTTATTCTATAGGTTGTCTGTTTACTCTGTTGATGGTTTCTTTTGCTGTGCAGCAGCTCTTAAGTTTAACTAGATCCCACTTTGCTTTTGTTGCAATTGCTTTTGATGTCTTTGTCATGAAATCTTTGCCTATTCCTATGTCTAGGATGGTATTGCCCATGTTGTCTTCCAGGGTTTTTATAGTCTTGGGTTTTACACTTAAGTCTTTAATCCATCTCGAGTTGATTTTTGTATATGGTTTAAAGAATGGGTCCATGTTTATTCTTGGGCATATGGCTAGCCACTTATCCCAGTACCGTTTATTGCATAGAAAGTCTTTTCCCCATTGCTTGTTTCTGTCAGCTTTGTTGAAGATCGAACGGTCAGAGATATGCAGCCTTATTTATGCACTCTCTATTCGGTTCCATTGGTCTATGTGTCTGTTTTTGTACCAGTACCATACCATTCTGTAGCCGTGTAGTATCGTTTGAAGTCAGGTAACGTGATGCCTCCAGCTTTGTTTTTTTTTTTTCTTAGCATTGCCTTGGCTATTCAGGCTCTATTTTTGGTTTCATATGCATTTTAAAATAGTTTTTCCTAGTTCTGTGAAGAATGTTCTTGATAGTTTGATAGGAATAACATAAATCTCTAAATTGCTTTGGAAAGTACAGCCATTTTATTGATATTGATTCTTCCTCTCCATGAGCATGAGATTTTTGTTTGTTTGTTTGTGTCTTCTCCGATTTTTTTGAGCAATGTCTTGTAATTCTCATTGTAGAGATTTTTCACCTCCCTGGCTAGCTGTGTTCCTGGTATTTTATTTTTTTTTGTATAAGCCACAGATTAATTAATGTAGCTGATTTTGGCTAGTAATATAAATCTATTGTATCAAAGGGGCTCTGATCTAATTTCTTTAACACTTTGAAATCAATAAAAGTATATAGTTTTTATCTTAGGTGAACTACTGTGGTACATTTTCACAGACTATTAGAGGTACAGAGAAGTGTGTGTGTGTGTGTGTGTGTGTGTGTGTGTGTGTGTGTGTAGGGGTGACACTTTCAGAGAAATTGGGAATTCACCTGGGTAAAGAGACATTATACTTATTCTTCATGGTAATCAGTCAATTCCTACTGAGGGGGGATGTAGGAATGGTTTAGGGAACTAGACTGGATTAATATTGAAACACTGACTTAATTGTGTTCCCTGAAAATGGCATCTGGAGCCCTCCTGCTTCTAGTATCTTTGAGAGCTTGAGGTACTCTCCACCTGCTCTTGCCTTCCTATTAAGTCTTTGAAGAGTTTCAGGCTATAGTTTCTTTGTTCTTTCTCTTCTGCTTTCTATGTTCCAGAAACTTCTCAGTATTTCCTTTTATGTTCATGACATAGTTACTTGTTTCTCAACACTATTGTGGAATAATTTGTAGTTTACAATTTTTTTGGAATTTCAAGGTTTTGAGGCAGAGATATGTATGCAATATGCCATCCAAATTCAATCTGAAGCTCATTTAGAGAACATTCTGCAAATCTCTTAAAGAAGTTATATCTCAATGTCTTTAGAATTTCCAACTACTAAAATGTAAACTTTATATAATTTATAAAAATATTTGGGGCCAATAATACTAATAGAAAATATTCCACATAGCCATTTGGTTTTGTAAATATTGTATTAATACCAATACATTAATTTTTTATATTTGTGGAATTCATTTAAAGACTATTTTTGCAAAATGTGCTGTTTTCTGTGATATACATTATTGATTAAATTAATATTTGCTATTTTTCAATTATTCCAATATTTGTAGAGATTATAAAATA
This sequence comes from Hylobates moloch, assembly GCF_009828535.3. Classification (NCBI taxonomy): domain Eukaryota; kingdom Metazoa; phylum Chordata; class Mammalia; order Primates; family Hylobatidae; genus Hylobates; species Hylobates moloch. The sequence continues at coordinate 18,398,632 of NW_026652289.1, read as the reverse complement.
TATATTTTGTCATGCATAAGAAACATAAGCATGAGTGTAAAAGAGACACAAAAAACTGTTGGCTAACAGTTCTTAAACACTTACAATGTAAAATCATTATGCTGAAGAGTTTGCAAGCTCTTCCTCATTTACTATCACACACTCTGAGGTAGAAATTATTACTATCTTCATTTTGCATATAAAAATTGGCATATTAATGTGTAACAAGTGTTAACATGTTAATGCACAAAGGATAGTGATAATAAAAGTTAGGGAAGCACATTTCTTATAAAGAAACACAAAAGACTTGGATATTACAAAATGAGGATTTGCCAAACAAAAAAAATGAATGGAAATAAATGTTATCTCCAAGGAAAAGGACAGGGGATCCCACTTACAGAGGTTTAAGTGCTTATGAACACTGAAATGTGGCCAGATTAAAGGGGCCAACAGATTTCTGGAAGGGAAGCTGGCCATGGCTAGATCATGAGTTCTGATCCTCTTTAATAGATGAGCAGGAAGCCACACAAAGCTATCTATTATGGTATTACCACAATACCAAATTAAAGTTGGAGTTCAGAATAAAAACTTTAGTGATTTATACACAGCTTAATACAGCTTATTTTAAAATTTCTCTGCCTTTTTATTTAATAGAAGGGAATAGCTGAGCTTTATAATGAAACTTGAGTTTTAGAATAAAAACTTTAGTGGTTTATACACAGCTTAATGGAGTTTATTTTAAAATTTCTCTGCCATCTTTTTTTTTTTCTTTTTTTACATAAGGGGATAGCTGTCTTTAAGATGCATAGGATGTTCTACACATCTTAATAGTTTCCATAGTTACGTTGTATCATTCCCAACAAGTTAGTAGAGTAAGTCAAAGTAGGCTCATTTTACAGGTTGGGAAAGTGAGTCACAGAAAGGATGTAAAAATGTCCCTAGATTACATAAGGGGTGGGGCCAAAATGTGAAATTATCAGACTCCAAAATTTGGCCAAAATGTGTGAGAAAGTACTGAAAGTCAGAGCCCTGTGCAATATATTTCTGGGATGTAGTAACATATGTTTAGTATCACTAAGTATTTGATAAATGAACAAAAATGTAGTGTAATGTACAAAATGTACTTTATTTGATAGGAATTAAATTCTTTACAAGTAAAAGAATCAGCTGGAATCAATTGGCTATTATTTCCAGTTGACTTTAAATGATAAGATGCCATAAATAGGCAGAAAAATTCCTCAAAAGATTTCTAAGTTTATCCAACTTTGAGAGTAAATAATTTTACTACTGAAACAAGAAAGACTCAGTGTTCAATAGTATATCGATTTTTAAAAGTTTAGATGCTGAATTTCGTTCGCAAATTTGCTTTTGTTTACATTTCCTTTTATTATTGTATTTACCATTTAAATCTCATGTCCTGTGGTAACCTCCTCTTACCATCCTTTCCCTTTACATGTAGAAAAGCTTTACTATCACTATATATTTATTTAACCAAGTGTTTGTGAATTTTGTGGTGGTGCACACCTGCAAGTTAATTATCGTCTGGAGAAACACTCTAGACCTAAAGGAATTTCATTTTCAACAACGGTCTGAGTGGACTAGTTCTCTTTTTCTCCTCCAAGATACACATGCAAAGCTTAAAAACATAACTATAAATGTACCTAAAGGAAATTGTAACATGCTTTATTTTATATCCCCAATATCTTGCAATGGAGTAGTAAGCCAAAGATCAGAATAATGCCAGGAGAAAATGTAAGCCCATGAACCTTGCATTCTATAGTCATGATGGCCATTATTGGTTAAGGCCACTGAAAGCAATGTACAGTAGTGAAGGAATTTCAAAAGCCTGTTTGCAAATGACTATGGCCAATAACCATGTTCTTAGGACTACTTTAGCAGCCATGAATTTTACCTTAAAAGGTTAATCTCTTAGACATTTTTAGATTACATGGCTGAAGGAATTGCAAAAAATTTTGCTGGTCTGTTTTACATTTTTAATTATACCACTATCAACTCTGGCACCAACCACTGTTAACACCAATCATCAACCCCACCAACACACCACCATCACCACTGCAACCACTACCAGCACAAACATTATTCAAATAATAGCAGCAACACCAATATCATCATTATTGCTACCATTACCATTATCAGCACTATGAATTTCACTGCCAATAACATTGGATTCACCGGCACCACTACTGACAATGAAAAACTCATTACCAAGAGTAACAAGTACTTAGTGAGAATATAAAGGCTTATTTTTTCCCTCTTCTGCCCTGCCATCTCCAAATGTGAATAATTTAGTCTTTGTTTCATTACATCATTAAAATATCGAGTAGTATTGTAAGACACAAGGAGTGCCATTGAAAAACATTTATTGCTATATTAAACAGAGCTGGTTTTCACTACCACTAGTCTAATTTTTATAGAAAAGCTACAAAATCTACTCTGTGTGAGACCTGGAGATTTAATCAGCAGCCACAAAACAGCACTCAGTCTAAATTTAAGCACAGAAATAAACATTACATATATTCAAGTAGTTCAGAGAGCAATGTAAGAATGTGATTTATGTTTAATCATAAAAATCCTTAGGCTTAGTTTGAAGAAACTTAAAAGACATATAAGACAGGGTTACTTTAGTATACTAACCCTGCTTGTCAATATCATGAACTAGCATTTTTGTGGCAGCTTTAATTTTTTGAGACTTCTTTTATTTTAATTTGAATATAAACATATGTTGAAGGTGGAAAAAGTTAAACTGAGCAACAATAATAAACACAAATACCAGATGATTCAACTGTTACGAAACGACACTATTTGTGAATGTTCATCACTGTGAAATTTTAAATAGTCTGAAATATTAGTTTGAGAATAAAAGGCATGGATTAATGCTTTTCTTTTTCTAGTAGATTTTAAGAACTGTTTTAAAAAATGTACAGAAAAAATTATGAAGATAAAACATGGAACTCTCATAACCTCCAAATCCAGATTCCTCTATTACTAACATCTTATACTAGTATGATGTGTTTGTTACAATGAATAGGCCAATGCTAATACCAATCATTAACTAAAATCTATAATTGATTCACATTTTCTTAGATTTCACTTAATGACCTTTATCTGTTCCAGGATCCCATCTAGCAACCACATGACATTTAGCTGTCATGTCTCCTTGGAATCATCTTGGTTGTGACCGTTTCTCAGACTTCCCTTGCTTTGGGTTCTGAAAATTGCTTACGAAAATCTTGAGAAATACTGGTCAGGTATGTGGTAGGATGTCCCTCTGTTGGAATTTAATATTTTTCTAATGATTAGGGTTAGATGTTCCCCGGATAAAAGACGATGGAGGTCATGTGTCATTTTTCATAACAACATATCAATGGTTCACATTATCAACATGACTTATCATTGTTGATATCAACCCATTACCTGGCTGAAGTGGCACTTGTCAAATTTAACCATTGTAAAATTACTCTCCTTCCCATATTTTTCTCTTTGGCAGGAAGCTACCATGAGCTTCTTCAGTGTACTGAAGAAATGGGGAATTATGTAACACTTCCATGAGGGAAGCATAACGACATAAATTACTTGAAATTCTCTAGCATGAGAGATTTGCCTTTTCTCCCAAATTTTTTTGTCATTTATTTCTAAAACTATGGGCCTGTGGATATTTATTTTATACTGTGGGGTATAAACCAGTTCAAATCTATTCACTCTGTTGTTCTTTGTTCCAGCCTTGGCCACTGGATGTTCTTTCCGTTGGTTTTTATGTCTCTGAGATACTTGCACCATTAGTCTGTGTGTTGAGTATTTTCTTAATTTCTATAACTACAAAATGCTTCAGGAGGATCTTGTATGTTTCCTGGTCTAGTCCTGAAATCAGTCATTTATGAAGTCTTGGTTTTGTTGTTGTTTCTCTTTTTTTAAATAGAGATTAATATTAAAAATGAAGATCTACATGTTAGGTGTGCTCTTTTCTACGGGGGTATCTTTGCTTCTGGACCTCTAAGGTGAGAAAGCAAAAGAAATACATATGTGTTTATAGTAACCTGTGTGTAAATACATATCTATAAATATTTCTTCATGTAACCATCTGTATCCATATTAAGTTAAACATGAGTTTGAGTTCATACTGATGTATTCAAGTTCAGTTCATTATGACATGGATCATTCTAGCCTCCTCCCCTTGGTTACCTGTCACCTCTCATTCCAGCAGTAAGAAGCTTTTTATTTTTCTTTTCAACTTTTATTTTAGATTCAGAGGGTACATATGCAGATTTAATAACTAGGTATATTGCATGATGCTAAGGTTTGGAGTAGGAATGATCCCATCATCCAGGTACTGAGCTTAGTACCCAACAGTTAGTTTTAAATCCTTGCCCCCGCTCCCTCTTTCCACCCTCTAGTAGTCTCCAGTGTCTATTATTCCCATCTTTATATCTATGTGTACTCCATGTTTAGCTACCATTTATAAGTGAGAACATGTGGTGTTTAGTTTTCTGTTCCTGAGTTAATTTGTTTATGATAATGGCCTCCAGCTGCATCCATTTTTCTACAAAGGACATGATTTCATTCTTTTTTATGGCTATGTAATAGTCCATGGTGTATATGTACCACATTTCCTTTTTCTGATCCACCATTGATGGGCCCCTAGGTTGATTTCATGTCTTTTCTATTGTGAATAGTGCTGTGATGAATGTGGTTGCTTGTGTCTTTTAGGTAGAACAATTTGTTTTCTTTTGGACATATATCCAGTAATGAGATTGCTGGGTCAAATGGTAGTTCTACTTTAAGTTCTTTGAGAAATCTCTAAACTGCTTTTCACAGTGGCTGAACTAATTTACATTCTCACCAGCAGCATATGCCTCTCCTGTTCTCTGCAGCCTTGCCAGCATCTGTTGGTTTTTTATGTTAATAACAGCCATTCTGACTGGAGCAAAATAGTATCACATTGTGGTTTTGATTTGATTTTACGTGATGATTAGTGATGTGGAGTATTTTTTAAAGTTTATTGGCCATTTGTATATCTTCTTTTGAGAAGTGTCTTTTCATGTCCTTTGCCCGTTTTTAACGGGGTAATTTGATTTTTGCTTCTTCAGTTGTTTAAGTTCTTTATAAATTTTGGATATTAGACTGTTGTTGGATGCATAGTTTTTGAATATTTTCTCCCATTCTGTAGGTTGCCTGTTTATTCTGTTGACAGTTTCTTTTGCTGTGCAGAAGCTTTTTTGTTTGATTACATCTCACTTGTTGATTTTTGTTTTTATTGCAATTGCTTTTGGGGACTTAGTAATAAATCCTTTCCCAAGGCCAATGTCCAGAATGGAGTTTCCTAGGTTTCCTTCTGGGAGTCTTACAGTTTGAGGTCTTACATCTTAAGATAAAGCCATCTTAAGATGTTTAAGACCTCAAAAAACAATATCCATCTTGAGTTGATGTTTGTATATGGCGAAAGGTGGGGGTCCGGTTTCATTTCTCTGCATATGGCTAGCCAGCTTCTCCAGCATTATTTATTGAACAGGGTGTCCTTTCTTCATTGCTTATTTTTGTCAATTTTATTGAAGATTAGATGGCTGGTGTCTGGCTCTATTTCTGGATTCTCTTTTCTATTACATTGGTCTATGTGTCTGGTTGTATAGTATATGTATAGTATCATGCTTTTTTGGTTACTGTAGCCTTAGAGTATAGTTTGAAGCTGGGTAATGTGATGCCTCTGGCTTTCTTCCTTTTGGCTATTCAGCTTCTTTTTAGTTCTATGTGAATTTCAGAATAGTTTTTTCCAATTCTGTAAAAAAAATGATATTGGTAATTTAATAGGAAAAGCATTGAATCTGTAGATTGCTTTGGGCAGTATAGTCATCAAATGCTTTTTATGCATCAGTTGATATGATCACATACTTTTTTTTACTTTTGCTTGTTGATGTAGGAGATTACATTGATTTACAAATATTGAATCAACATAGTATAAATCAAATATCATAGGTTGTGGCACATAATTTCTTATACACTGTTGAGTTTTATTTGTTTATATCTTGCTGAGAATGTTTAAATGTGTTTATGAGATATTTTGGTCTGTACTTTTCCTTTCTTGTAATGGCTTCATCTGATTTTAGCACTACAATTATTCTGGTCTCCTAGAAGGAGCTAAGAAGTAATCTCTGTGCTTCTATTTGCTGGAAGATAATGTGAAAAAATCTTATTAATTTTTCCTTAAATGTTGGTGAAATTACTTTGATCTGGTGCTTTTTTGATGATTATTAATTATTTACTCAATTTAAAAAATAGATATAAAACTTTGCAGGTCATTTTTCTTTATATGCACAAGTTGTAGTAATTTGGGTTTATCAAGGAACTGGTCCAGTTTATATAATGTGTCACATTAGTGGGCATAGAGTTGTTTGTAGTATTTCTTCCTTATCTTTTTAATAACTACAGAATCACTAGCTATGACATCATTTTCATTTGTGCTGCTGACAATTTCTGTCCTCGCTCTTTTTTCTTGGTTGGCTTAGAGTTTTTTCGATGTTATTGATAATTCCAAAGAACTAAATTTTGCTTTCATTGGTGTTCCCTATTGATTTATTGTTTTTGACTTTCTTAATTTCTGTTCTAATTTGTTTTTTGAGACGGAGTCCTGCTCTGTCATCCAGGCTGGAGTGCAGTGGCACGATCTTGGTTCACTGCAAGCTCCACCTCCTGGGTTCACGCCATTCTCCTGCCTCAGCCTCCGGAGTAGCTGGGACTACAGGCACCTGCCACCACGCCTGGCTAATATTTTGTAATTTTAGTAGAGACGTGGTTTCACCGCGTTAGCCAGGATGGTTTCGATCACCTGACCTCGTGATCTGCCCACCTCGGCCTCCCAAAGTGCTGGGATTACAGGCATAAGCCACCGTGCCCGGCCTTTCTGTTCTAATTTTTATTATTTCATTTCTTCTGCTAGCTTTAGGCTTAAGTCAATCTTTTCTAATTTGCTAAAATTAGAAGCTTAATTACTGACTTTAGATATTTCTTCTTTTCTAGTATATGTATTTAATGTTACAAATTACGTTCTGAGCACTTCTTTCACTGTATCACATAAATTGCAATCAGTTGTATTTTCATTTCAGTAGTTGAAAAATACATATTTTAAAATTTCACTTGAGACTTCCTTCACCCATGTTATCTAAAAGTGTATTGTTTAATCTCCAGATTCTATATGATTTTTAATCTATCTTTTGGTTTCTAATTGATTTCATTGTGGTATGAGAAAATACTTTGCATGATTTCTGTTATTTTAAATTTGTTAAGTTTTATTTTGTGGCCCACAGTGTGGTCTGTCTTGGTGAATGTTCTCTGTAAGCTATGGGAGAACACATATTATCTTGTTTGTTGATGGAGTACTTTCTAAATGTCAATTAGACTAACTTGGTTAACACTACTGTTAAAGTCAACTATACCCTTACTGGTTTTTTGCCTGTCTGATCTATCAATAATACAAAGGTATTGAGGTCTCTTCTATGGACTGAATGTTTGTAGCCTCCCACCCCACAATTCGTATATTAAAAACTAATCCCCAGTGTGAATTTGGAGGTGGTTAGGCCATGAGGGTTTCTCCCTAATAATGGGACTAGTGACCTTATAAAAGACTCCAGAGACCTCCCTTACCCTTTCACCATGTAAATACACTGAATAGATGACTATTTATGAGCCAGGAAGAAGTGTGGGCGGGGGGCTTTCACACGACAACGTATCTGCTGAAACCTGGATTTTGGACTTCTCAGCCTCTGGAAATGTGAGAAATAAATTTGTATTATTTATAAGCCAGCCAGTTTATAGTGTTACTGTTTTAGCAGCCTGAACAGACTAAGTTTCTAACTACAACAATAGTTATATTGTTAGTTGGGCAAATAGTTGGATTCATCTATTGTTTCTTGTAGTTCTTTCAGTTCTTGCATTCTGTTGTTAAATGCAGACGTGCTAAATATTATTTATCTTTAAGATAGAGTTTATTTCTTTATCACTGTTTAACACTCCTTTTTATCTTTAATACTCTCTTGTTCTGAAGTCAGCTTTGTCTTAAATCAATGTAGTTGTTTTCAGCTTTCTTTTAGTTATCGTTAGCATGGTGTGTCTTTCTCCACTCATTTAATTTTAATTTCTATGTGTCATTATATTTATAGTGGATTTCCTGTAGGCAATATATAGTTGAGTCATTTTGTTTTTTGTCCACTCTGACAATCTTTTTATTTTAATCTATGTGTTTAGACCATTAACATTTAAAGTGACTATTAATATAGTTGCATTAACATCTACCATGTTTGTAACTGATATTCATTGCATTTGTTCTGTTTCTTTCCTGCCACACTATTTTTCTGCCTTATATGACTTTAATTGAGCATTATATATGATTTCATTTTATTTCTTCTCTTAGCATGTCAATTATACTTTAAAATACTCTGCTAATTAAAGTATTAAAATGCATTACTCTATTGTCGCCATAGAGTTCTTTATATATAATACAATTTTACCCACTGAAAATCCACCTGCAAATGAGACAGTAATATTTCACATGTGGTGCAGATAACTTCTAACAAAGTATTTCTAATTCCCCCTCCCACCTTTTAGAAAATTACTATGATTCTTTTCACTTACGTATATGCCAGAATTTTGGAATCCATGATTCCTATTATTGTTTTAAAGTTATTATTAAAAATGATAAAAAAGAAAAGAAGTATTTTAACCTTATTTGTTCATTTACTGCCATTTTTCTTTACTTTATGTAGATATAACTGTCTGACCTGTGTGCATTTTCATCTCCTTAAGTAATTTTATTTTGACATTTCTGCGAATTGGGCAGGTCTGATAATTATGAACTCTCTTAGTATTGTTTTCTGAGGAAGGCTTTATTTGCTATTTTTGAAGCATAATGCTACTGGATAAAGAATTCTGACTTGGTAATATCTTTCTTTAAATACACTAAGTAATTCACTGCGCCTTCTTTTTGGATCACTTCTAATATCTAATATACTTTTTATTCCTGTTATTCTATAGTATTACTGTTTTCCTCTGGCTTCTTTCGAGATTTTATCTTTGTTTGACTTTCTGCAGTTTGAATACATTATGCCTATATATACATTTTTTATGTATATCCTGTTTGAAATTTTCTGACCTTTCTGGATCTGTGGTTTAGTGTTTTTGTCATTGATATGGTTTGGCTGTGTCCCCACCCAAATCTCATCTTGGATTGTAGTTCCCATAATCCCCATGTGCTGTGGGAGGGACCTGGTAGGAGGTAATTTAATTATGGTGGTGGTTTCCCCCATGCTATTCTCATGATAGTAAGTTCTCACAGTATTTGATGGTTTTAGAAGGGGCTTCCCCATTTGCTTGGTTCTCATTCTTCTCTTTCCTGCCACCATGTGAAGAAGGAAGTGTTGCTTCCCCTTCTGCCATGATGGTAAGTTTCCTGAGGCCTCCACAGCCACGCTGATCTGTGAGTCAATTAAACCTCTTTCCTCTATAAATTACTCAGTCTTGAGTATAGCTTCATTGGCAGAGTGAGAACAAACTAATGCAGTCATCCATTTTTTAAGTCTTGGCCAATTTCATTTTAAATTTATCTTATTTAATTCTTTCTTCTTTTTTTGTTTTTCCAATTACGTATATTATATCTTTTTAACTTGTCCTACAGTTCTTAGATATTCTTTTTATTTTATTGTCAGTTTCTTTTTTCTCTTTGTATTTCGTTTAGGAGGTTTCTATAGCCACATGATCCAGCTCACTGATTCTTTTCTCAGCTGTGTCCAGTCTGCTGATGAGCTAATCAAAGCCATTCTTCATTAAATTGGTGATTTTTATTTCTATTATTTTCTTTTACTTTATTACAATATTTTTATATCTTTCTTACATCACCTATCTGCTCTTTTACATTGTCATTTTTTTCCTTTAGCGCTTATAATGGGTTAATTACAGTTATTTTAAATTCCTTCTCTGATAATTTCAATATCAGTGTCATATCTGTGTCTGTTTCTGATGTTTGCCTTGTGTCTTCAGACTGTGGGGTTTTTTCTTGCCTTTTATCATGCATTTATTTTTTGTTTAAATCTGGACCTCATGTATTGGGTAATAGAAACTGAGATAAATAGTCCTTTAGTGAAATAGTTTATGGTGATCTGCCTAAAAATTGAGCTTTGTTTATTGTGTGCCATAGGCATAGGTACCAGAAGCTTCAAATTTCTTTAGTCTGTTTGATTTTGTCTTCCCTGTTGTCTCTGAGATTTGCTAAGAACTCATCCTTAGATAAAGTTTTGTCATGCAGCAATTTTGTCTGTAATCCACTATTGGTAACCTGGATCCTTGCTGGTATTGGGGTAAGGTGTGAGGAAGGGTAAGTTTTCCATAATATGATGATTAAATCTCAGTATTTTAACTAGTACCTCACCTTCACAATTATTTCTTGGCATTTACTTCTCCATTAGGTGAAACAGGAAGGCTAGAATGGGCTGGAGTATGGCAAATACACTTTCCCATGGAGAGAAGGCCTTCGCTGTCAAAAACATTCTAGATGTATTTAACAATGGCTCCTTTCCTTTATCCCTTCCAGAGCCACATATGAAGATTTTTTGACTCTTCACCGTAAGAAGTAGGTGCAGTTCCTGGAGATTGAACCCATGAAAGTGTAGGGAACCCCTTAGACTGTGACCTGCAGGAGTTTCTCACTCTCAAACTAGTCTAAAGTCAACCTCTCGGAATTTGTCATTATTATCATTCACGTGTTCATACCAGTTTATGGCTACAGAAACGTCTTCCCCAGATAAAGTGATCTTAGTTGAGACTCTTGGATTTCATATTTCTTAGAATTTCAGGGTGGTGGTTTTCTCTGTAATCTTGTTTCTCTGATGAGTCCAAGAAAAGTTATTCGTTTTTAGTTTGTTTAGTTTTTCGTGTTGTAAGAACGTACACAATTTCCGATCTCTTTACATATTGGAGTCAACGGTGAAACCACTTTCTTTTTAATATTATTAATTTTGATAGCAAAATATGATAGAGAAGATAAAACAGCATTGCATAATTAAATATATTTTCATTATGGTAGTTTTTATACAAGTTTATATTAATAATATTAAATTGACACTAATATTTAAACTTCATGACTATCAAGTGAATACACACAAGACTTTTTAAATGAACCCTAAGATACAGTCACATTGACTGTATTAACATGAACTATCCTGGAATTGCTCAAAGATTCAAAAGAAATGCTATATAAACCTTATTACAAATAGAATTCTTCCATGTGAATAATAGAATAATGTGAAATATTATTATAAATACGGATTTCTTGAACCTAATTTTTTTTCTTTTTTTAAAATATATTTAGCTATAAAAAAGTGGCATGCCTAACTTTATTTGATAGTGGTGGGGTCATTTGAGTTGCCCTTTGCAGTATTACTTTTTTTAGAAAGACATTAGAAATTTGTAAATCTATATGTGTGTATATATGTATGTAGATTTTTAGAATGTGTAATAAATAATTATGTTGCATTAAAAGCAGGCTGAGTATATTTTTCCAGTTAGAAAATTAGTAAACTATGTATTTTATATATCCAGATCAGCAGTCAGCAAAACCCTGGCCTATAGTCCAATCCAATTCACAGCTTTTTTTTAGATAATGTTTTACTGAAACATAGCCACCCCATTTATTTACAAGTTGTTTATGGCTTCTTTCAAAGCTGAAAAAGCAGAGTTTAGTTGCAATCGAGACCTTATAGACTACAAAGCTAGAATATGTATTATCGTTCCCATTGCAGAAAAAGTTTCTCTATCCGTGTTCTACATACATCGTCATTTAACCCAACGCACCAGAATTTAAAATGTAAACATAGAATATGTTGATTAACTATTGGAATTTAATGAAAAACACTTAAAACTTCTAAAAGCATATTTATTTTTCTAAAGAATATGTAATTATACTTTAGTATTGATTTAAGTTATTCATATTTTCACAACATAGGAAATATTGGCACATTGAATCTAATTTTATGGTACACTAAAATGTTCATATCATTGCACATAACTAATCACAATGGATGTAACAAAAGCAAAGGAAAAATACTAATATGAGCTGTTTAGTGATATCTGATATTTTATATACAAATTCCTAAAATAAAACATTTGAGAGCCTTCTTTAGCATTAAATAGGTATTAAATAATTATACATATATTTTTTAATGTATATACTTATGTACGTATATTTTTTAAATATGTGTGTCAGGAGAGTTGGATTTAAGAACTTTGGTTTTATCTATTACATATCTATTTCTTCCCTATATGTAATAGATGAAAAGATTTTCATTGGTAAGTTCGTTTTTTCGTTCTTTCCAAGCACTAGCATGATAAATAAACAATTTCAAAGGGAACTTCTAAATACTGCTTTCCACATAAAGTTAAAAAATTAAGTGTGACTCAAATCCTGTGCTCTTGGGCCATTTAGTCCTTTTCCTGACTTGTAACAAGCTCACATGTGACCTTGGAAATCTGTACTTGTCATGAAGTTTGAGCTTTCCGTTAGGTTGGTGGATGCAGTGAAAATTTATTAGTTAAAGTAGGAAAGCAGTTAATAGGCATGGCATGGTCAAGTCATAAACAACACTCTTTTACTGAGACCAAAAGTTTGGTAGTCTGGCCTTACTCTAAATTATACTTAAACCAAGGAACTAAAAGAGCAAAATTCCAGCCCTGACTCAGTGTTCACTGGAATTCATAATCGTAATTGAGAATGAGAGCTTTCAAAAGAGGTAGACAAGGATATTTGGGGGATTTCATTACAAACGTTTCAATTTACTTTTTAAATGATGCTCAAACCAAATATATATTCTGTTTTACTAGATGCAAAGGTACCAGTTTACTTTCACATTCCTTGATCTAAAAAGGGATACACATTTAAAAAAAAAAAAAAAGCTTTAGTACATATATGTCAAATTGTTGATTTCTGTTTCAGTTTCCCAACTATCTTCATCAACTTTAAGCATTATATATCTGTGTATGGGCCACTTTTTGAGATAAACACAACTTGTGTTAGTTTGGAGCCACACATCCTTCTTATCCAAGATTCCAGGTGACCCTAGCAGCAATCTTTCCAGCCACAACCAAGTTCCCCATTGCCCAAGAGTATATGGAGTTTGGTGAAATAAAAAGGTTTTATTTCGATTTGGAGTTCCACCCACCAAAACATACCAGTCCTTTGTGCTCATTCTCTCCAGATTGTTCTCTGTTTCTATTACAGGACCCATCTGAATATTTAGTGCCTTTATGGAATTTCTGTACTTTGCCCAACCAGAAGAAGGACTATTTTTGTTAAACAATGTTCATCCGAGCCATTCCAAACATGCCATAGAAGCAACTGCCTATTGAAAGAGACACCGTTGCTTTGACATTTTATAACAATGATCTATGTAATACTTAAGACTCTTTCAATTTGAGATAATAGAAAATGTAACTCAAACTAGTTTAAACAATAAAGTGAATTTATTGGCTCATCTACCAGAGGAGTACAAAGGTTTGTGCTTGTTTATTTGATGTTGCTATTCATCAAAGATTCTTCACTGAGGGCTGGGCGTGGTGGCTCATGCCTGTAATCCCAGCACTTCGGGAGGCCGAGGTGAACGGATAACGAGGTCAGGAGATCGAGACCATCCTGGCTAACACAGTGAAACCCCGTCTCTACTAAAAATACGAAAAATTAGCCGGGCGTGGTGGCAGGCGCCTGTAGTCCCAGCTACTTGGGAGGCTGAGTCAGGAGAATGGCCTGAACCTGGGAGGCGGAGCTTGCAGTGAGCCGAGATCGTGCCACTACACTCCAGCCTGGGCAACAGAGCGAGACTCCGTCTCAAAAAAAAAAAAAAAAAGATTCTTCATTTAGTCTACTCTGCCTTCCTCAAAGAGCCTCATACTAAGGCTGGCTTCCTTCTTTTCAGGAATGAAATAACCACAGCAGGAGTTACATTTATACCTTGCAACTTCAAAAGATTTAAAGAAAGAGTGTGCAATTCTAGAAATGCTTTTCCAAGTTTCATTAGCTGAGCTTTGATAAAGTTCAGTGGCTTCTCAATGGTATTATGCCAGTTGGCTGAGTTCTGACACAAGATCCACCATAAGATACAGGTGTGAGAAGGAAGTGCAAACACTCGAATGAAAAAATAGGGCAATTATCAAGAGAAGGTGTTATGATTGGTAACGAGATGTGATGGTTCATTTTATGTGTCAACTTGATTGGCTCATGTGGTGCTCACATACTGGCCTAAAATTATTTTGGTACATATCTGTAAAAGTGTTTCTGGATGAGATTAGCATTTGAATCTGTAGACTGAATGCAGCTGGTGGCCCTCCTTAACGAGTGTGGGCATTGACCAGTCAGTTGAGGGCCTGAATAAAGCAAAAGGTGGAGGAAGGGTAATATCTTTTTATTCTCTGCCCTACTGCTTGAGCTGGGACATCAGATTTCTCCTGCCCTTAGACTGGACTTACACCGTTTGTGCTCCTGACTCTCAGGCCTTCATATGGGGACTGAAACTACACCATTAGCTTTTCCAAGTCCCCAGCTTGCAGATGGCAGATCATGGGGCGACTCAGCCTTCATAATTACACGAGCCAAAACCTTATAATTAATCTTATAGCTCTGTGTGTACATCTATGTTATATATACACACATATATTTATATGGCTATGTAGCTATGTATATTTTCTTTTATCCTATTGGTTCAGATTTTTTAAAGACCCCTGATGAATACAGGAAGTAATGAGAATGTCCATGACATTCGAAGTCATGAAATGATACTTATAATCTAATGATAAATTCTAACTCTGTTTCTTAATCTTATGAGTGCCTCTATTTTACCAAATAATCCAGTCAACCAATAAAAGCCATCATGAACTGGTAGATTAAAAAGTTTTTCACTTTCAAGCTGTCAAGAACACTTCTCAATAATTCATGGAAAACTCACTTCAGCTCACGCATATATTGGTATGTCTTTCTCCCTAAAGTAGAAGAAACCAGGAGGAAATATTTCAATCTGATTACACAAAGAAAATGGTTTCTGTATGCAGAAACAAATCTCAGAACTTACTTTAAAAAAAGATCAATAGTGCAATTCACTATACTTATTTTGAGCTACTTTACCTGAACACCAAATACTAAATTAATGGAAAGCATAACGATCACAACGAAAAATCAATCTTTAAAAATAGAGACAAATCTTTCTTTCATATTTATGTACTGGTCTGGGAAGCAATTAAAAATGGAGGCCGAGGTGAGTGGGTCACGAGGTCAGGAGATGGAGGCCATCCTGGCTAACACGGTGAAACCCTGTCTCTACTAAAAATACAAAAAATTAGCCTGGCATGGTGGTGGATGCCTGTAGTCCCAGCTACTCGGGAGGCTGAAGCAGGAGAATGGCGTGAACCCGGGAGGCAGAGCTTGCAGTGAGCCGAGATAGCACCACTGCACTCCAGCCTGGGCAACAGAGGGAGACTCTGTCTCAAAAAAAAAAAAAGTTATGTCGATGAAGGAATGATATTTATCTTCTTTTTTTTCAATAGTGGCATTTTTAGTTTAATCTGAAAACAAAATTTACTAGGAGTCCCTGGCCAGTTTACATTTTTTTCTCTTCTTCACATATTCCTTTCTGAAAAAATAATACCTCTATTTGATTGAAGCCCATAGTCATGTCTAAAATTATCTTGTTCTTTGTGTACACTTCTCTATAAATATTTAATGAGAGCCTTCTACTTAACTGGCATCGGATTTTGAATCAGGAAATAAAATAGAAGCAAAATGAAATATTTCTTGAAGGAACAGAATGTCTAATGAATTATGCCAATGGAAAACTAGGAGAGGAAGGAATAACTTTTGTCCTGGTGCATCACACACCACCATGAAGGAGGTGAGGAGGGTGACTAAGACAGCTATAGCTAATTAGAGACAACCATATAGATAAGTACTTGTGAAAAGATGCATGAACTAGACTTAGCTACACAGAAAAACAGAAAGAGAGAGGATCGCAAGAAATTGGATATGTATATGTGTGATTCAAAAAACTACAAAAAGTTAGAAAGGAAAAATGTTTAACTTAAATGAGGTAAGATATAGGCCAGATCACAAAAAGCACTGGATCGTATGAAATGTGTTTGGGTTTTTATTACTAAGCATTTCAAACCGAGAGTGGAAATAATAGATTTTTTTCATGTTAGAATAGTCTGTCTTTATCACTATGAATGGGAGATTGGCTTAGGAGGAATAGAGAATGAGGTGCTAAGGCTCTGAAGGAAGGAGATCAAGACAAAGAGGCAATAAAAAGGATCTAGGCTAAGAAGCTAAACACATGGTGAAGGGTGGGAATGCTTATAGGAATACAAAATATTTCTAGGAGGAAGTTGTTTTAATGTGGGGGAAGAGGAAGAAGTTCAGAAACACATCAAGTTATGTCGAGTTATTAGAAAACCACTTGAAGGAAATGCAAGAAGGGCAGGGTTTTATTAATTTTCTTTTTTATTTTTCCTTTTGATTTTATGCATTGGCACAAGTGGGAAAAGTCCCGGAGCTCTGGGTATTTCCACTTCCTACCCACACTCCTAGTTTCACTTTCACAAACTCTCTAAAAATCTAAAGAATTAATCCCATCATGCTCTACTTTTCTATTTACATCCTTGACACCAGCTCAAGTTTCCCAGATTCCTCTTTGCCTGGAATCTTAATTCTTACACATGGATATGGATCTCTGAAATTCTAAACCACACTGGGCCCTTCGGATGTCCAGCCTAAGCAAAGTCTTCTACTTCCTCAAGCTTTCATCAAACATGCCCTTTACCATCTTGTTCTAATTGAAATCTTTCTTATTTCTGTGGAAATGCTTTTCAGCATTTGTTATTTTTTTCTCTCATAGTCTTTATAAGACTGGACATAGAGATGGAGTAAGTTCTCTATTTCCTCTTGATATTATTTTACACCCATTTGTCACTCCCTTCTTTTTTCCAAAACTCCCAACTTTGAAACTCATACCCTTAGTCTATGCTACCTATTACAACTCCTTTCTGTAATTGTTTACAGGTTTGGGCTCACATCAAACCCTCATTCTATGATGACTTCTCTACCTGCTTTATCTTCCAGCTTTTCAACATGATAAAGATATATATATACATACACACACACACACACACACTGTCTATATATCTTTGATAAAGATGTACATATACATATATATCTTTGATAA
>NW_026652289.1:18176572-18381388 GCF_009828535.3 Hylobates moloch | reverse complement strand
TATACATATATATCTTTGATAAAGATGTATATATACATATATATCTTTTTAAGTGACATTCATAGCAAAAATATATATATATATCTTTTTTTTTTGCTATGAATGCCACTTAGAAATTTATTCTATTCTCTGAAACTCTCAGTTCATTGACTTTCTCTTCTATAACCACTTTGTTTTCCACTACAACTCTCATGTCTTATAATAGGATTAGAGCATTGTTTTTTAAACTAGGGAATTAAAAAGAAACAATATAAAATATTCCCTGAAGGAACATAACGTCTAATAATGAATTATGCCAATAGATAATTGGACAGATCAAGATGGATCAAAGACTTAACTCTAAGATATAATACCATAAAAATTACAGAAGACAATATTAGAGAAACCCTTCTAAACATTGGCTTAGGCAAAGACTTCATGATCAAGAACCCAAAAGCAAATGTAACAAAAACAAAGAAAAATAGATGGGACTTAATTAAACTAAAAAGTTTCCACACAGCAAAACAAATAATCAGCAGAGTTAACAGGCAACCCACAAAGTGGGAGAAAATCTTCACAATCTATACAACTGACAAAGGACTAATATCCAGAATCTACAAAGAACTCACACAAATCAGCAAGAAGGAAACAAACAATTCCATCAAAAAGTAGGTTAAGGACATGAATAGACAATTCTCAAATGAAGATATACAAATGGCCAATGAGCCTATGGAAAAAAGCTCAGCATCACTAATTATCAAGGAAATGCAAATCAAAACCACAATACAATACCATCTTACTCCTGCAAGAATGGCCATAATCAAAAAATAGTAAAAAAAAAGATGTTGTCGTGGATATGATGAAAAGGGAACAATTTTACACTGTTCGTGGGAATGTAAACTAGTACAATCAGTATGGAAAACAGTGTGGAGATTCCTCAAAGAACCAAAAGTAGATCCACCATTTGATCCAGAAATCACACTACTAGGTATCTACCCAGAAGAAAGGAAGTCGTTATACAAAAAAGATAATTGCACAGGAATGTTTAGAGGAGAACAATTTGCAATTGCAAAAATATAGAATCAGCTCAAATGCCCATCAATGAACAAGTGGATAAAGAAAAGTGGATAAAGAAATGTGTGTGTGTGTATGTGTGTGTGTATGTGTATATATATGTGTGTGTATATATATATGTGTATATATGTGTGTGTATACATATACACACACACATTTCTTTACACACATACACACACACACATCCCATGGAATACTACTCAGTCATACACAGAAACAAAATAATGGCATTCACAAAAACCTGGATGGAATTGGAGACTATTATTCCAAGTGATGTAACTCAAGGGGATGGAAAATCAAACATCATATGTTCTCACTCAAAAGTGGGAGCTAAGCTATGAGGATGCAAAAGCATAAGAATGATACATTGGACTCTGTGGACTCTGTGGACTCAGGGGAAAGGGTGGGAGGGGTGTGAGTGATAAAAGACTACACATTGGGTACAGTGTACACTGCTTCGGTGATTGGTGCACCAAAAGCTCAGAAGTCACCACTAAATAACTTATTCATGTAACCAAACACCACCTGCTCCATAAAAAAGTTATCGACATAAAACATAAATTAAAATAAGCCAGTACCAGCCACTGCAAAAACATATCAAATTGTAAAGACCATCAACACTATAAAGAAACTGCATCAATTAATGGGCAAAATAACCAGCTAGCATCATAATGACAGGATCAAATTCACATGTAGCAATATTAACCTTAAATGTAAATGGGCTAAATGTCCCAATTAAAAGACACAGACTGGCAAATTGGATAAAGAGTCAAGACTCATTGGTGTGCTGTATTCAGTAGACCCATCTCATGTGCAAAGACACACATAGGCTCAAAACAAAGGAATGGAGGATTATTTACCAAGCAAATGGAAAGCAAAAAAAAAATAGGGTTTGCAATCCTAGTCTCTGATAAAACTGACTTTAAACCAACAACAGCAACAACAAAAAAGCCAAAGAAGGGCATTACATAATGGCAAAGAGATCAATGCAACAAGAAGTGCTAACTATCCCAAATATATATGCACCCAGTACAGGAGCAGCCAGATTCATAAAGCAAGTTCTTAGACACCTAAAAAGAAACTTAGACTCCCACACAATAATAGTGGGAGACTTTAACTCCTCACCGTCAATATTAGATAGATCAAAGAGACAGAAATTAACAAGGATATTCAGGACTTGAACTCAGCTGTGGACCAAGCAGGCCTAACAGACATCTACAGAACTCTCCACCCCAAATCAACAGAATATACATTCTTCTCAGCACCACATCGCATTTATTATGAAATTGACCACATAATTGAAAGTAAAACACTACTCGGCAAATGCAAAAGAATGGAAATCATAACAGCTTCCCAGACCACAGTGGAATCAAATTAGAACTCAGGTTTAAGAAACTCACTCAAAACCACTCAACTACATGGAAACTGAACAACCTGCTCCTGAATGAGTACTGGGTAAATAACAAAATTAAGGCAGAAATAAATAAGTTCTTTGAAACCAATGAGAACAAGACGCAACATACCAAAATCTCTGGGACACAGCTAAAGCACTGTTTAGAGGGAAATTTATAGCACTAAATGCCCACAGGAGAAAGCAGGAAAGATTTAAAATTGACACCTTAACATCACAATTAAAAGAACTACAGAAGCAAGAGCAAACAAATTCAAAAGCTGGCAGAAGACAAGAAATAACTAAGATCAGAGAGAACTGAAGGAGATAGAGACATGAAAAACCCTTCAAAAATCAGTGAATCCAGAAGCTGGTTTTTTGAAAAGATTAACAAAATAGATAGACTGCTAGCAAGACTAATAAAGAAGAAAAGGAAGAAGAAAAAAATAGACACAATAAAAAATGATGAAAGGGATATCATTACTGATCCCACAGAACTACAAACTACCGTCAGAGAATACTACAAACACCTTTATGCAAATAAACTAGAAAATCTAGAAGAAATAGATAAGTTCTTGGACACATACACCCTCCCAAGACTAAACCAGGAAGATGTTGAATCCCTGAATAGACCAATAACAAGTTCTGAAATTGAGGCAGTAATTAATAGCCTACCAAGCAAAACAAGCTCAGGACCAGACAGATTCACAGCCAAATTCTACCAGAGGTACAAAGAGGAGATGGTACCATTTCTTCTGAAACTATTCCAAACAATAGAAAAAGAGGGAATCCTCCCTAACTCCTTTTATGAGGCCAGCATTATCCTGATACCAAAACTTGGCAAAGACACAATAAAAAAAGGAAATTTCAGGCCAATATTCCTGATGACCATCTATGTGGAAATCCTCAATAAAATACTGGTAAACTGAATCCAGCAGCACATCAAAAAACTTATCCCCCATGATCAAACTGGCTTCATCCCTGGAATGCAAGGCTGGTTCAACATACACAATCAATGTAATCCGTCACACAAACAGAACCAATGACAAAAACCACATGATTATCTCAAAAGATGCAGAAAAGGCGTTCAGTAGAATTCAACAACCTTCATGCTAAAACTCTCAATAAACTAGGTTTCATGGAACATATCTCAAAAGAATAAGAGCTATTTATGATAAACTCACAGCCAATATCATACTGAATGGGCAAAAACTGGAAGCATTTCTTTGAAAAACAGCACAAGAGAAGAATGCCCTCTCTCACTACTCCTATTCAACATAGTATTGGAAGTTCTGGCCAGGGCAGTGGCAATGAGGCAAGAGGAAGAAATAAGGGGTATTCAAATAGGAAAAGAGGAAGTCAAATTGTCTCTTGTTTGCAGATGACATGATTGTATATTTAGAAAATTCCATCATCTCAGCCCAAAAGCTCCATAAGCTGATAAGCAACTTCAAGAAAGTCTCAGAATACAAAATCAATGTGCAAAAATCACAAGCATTTTTATACACCAATAATTGACAAACAGAAAACCAAATCATGAGTGAACTCCCATTCACAATTGCCACAAAGAAAATAAAATGCCTAGGAATACAATCTACAAGGGATGTGAAGGACTTCTTCAAGGAGAACTACAAACCACTGCTCAAAAAAATAAGAGAGAACATAAACAAATGGAAAAACATTCCATGCTCATGGACAGGAAGAATCAATATCGTGTAAATGGTCATACTGCCCAAAGTAATTTATAGATTCAATGCTATCCCCATCAAGCTACTATTGGCTTTCTTCACAGAATTAGAAAAAACTACTTTAAATTTCATAGGGAAATAAAAAAGAGCCCGTATAGCCAAGACAATCCTAAGCAAAAAGAACAAACCTGGAGGCATCACCCCACCTGACTTCAAACAATACTACAAGGCTACAGTAACCAAAACAGATATATAGACCAACGGAACAGAACAGAGGCCTCAGAAATAATGCTACACATCTACAACCATCTGATCTTTGACAAATCTGACAAAAACAAGCAATGGGGAAAGGTTCCCTATTTAGTAAATGGTGTTGGGAAAGCTGGCTAGCCGTATGAGGAACACTGAAACTGAACCCCTTCCTTACACCTTAGGCAAAAATTAACTCAAGATGGATTAAAGACTTAAATGTAAGAACTAAACCCATAAAAACCCTAGAAGAAAATCTAGGCACTACCATTCAGGAAATAGGCATGGGCAAAAACTTCATGACTAAAACACCAAAAGCAATGGCAACAAAAGCCAAAATTGACAAATGGGATCTAATTGAACTAAAGAGCTTCTGCACAGCAAAAGAAACTATACTTAGAGTGAAGAGGCAACCTACAGAATGGGAGAAAATTTTTTCAATCTATCCATCTGACAAAGGGTTAATATCCAGAATCTACAAAGCACTTAAATTTACAAGAAAAAAACTAACAACCTTTCAAAAAGTGGGTGAAAGATATGAACAGACACTTCTCAAAAGAAGACATTTATGTGGCCAAAAAAATATAAGAAAAAAGGTCCATCATCACTGGTCATTAGAGAAATGCAAATCAAAACCACAATGAGATACCATCGCATGCCAGTTATAATGGTGATCACTAAAAAGTCAGGAAACAATAGATGCTGAAGAGGATGTGGAGAAATAGGAACACTTTTACCCTGTTGATGGGAGTGTACATTAATTCAACCACTGTGGAAGACAGCATGGTGATTTCTCAAGGATATAGAACCAGAAACACCATTTGACCCAGCAATCCCATTACTGGGTATATACCCAAAGGACTATAAATTATTCTACTATAAAGACACATGCACACATACATTTATTGCAGCACTATTCATAATAGCAAAGACTTGGAACCAACCCAAATGCCCACCAATGAAAGACTGAATAAAGAAAATGTGTCACATATTCACCATGGAATACCATGCAGCCATAAAAAAGGATGTGTTCATGTCCTTTGCAGGGATATGAATGAAGCTGGAAATCATCATTCCCAGCAAACTAACACAGGAACAGAAAATGAAACCATGGGCATAGATTGCAGGCATATTACTCTTGGCTATTAAAGGAAGAAGAAGTAGGAGATATACAGAGAGTTAGCTAAAGGTGGGCACAGAGTAAGACATTGAAATTTCATCTGGGAGAGGATATCTAAAGATGCTAAGGAAATTTAATCAATAATATGGCAGCATTTGAAGATATAGGAGGTGATACTTGATAGCATGGGGTTCAGGAACCGAGAAGATGTCTACAAAGTCGACATCAACAAAAATAGTCATTTTATTGCAATTGACCAAATGTTCTTTTATTATCAGTTTTATGAAGTTCTTAGTTCTGAGTACTATTAACAGGTCAGTCACTTTCTATAAAGCAAAAACAAACAAAACCTTCTGCAAGCTCCAACCTGATGGCTTTAAACTAAGTAATGTGGAACAAAAGGCATGAACTATATGAAAAAATCGGCTTCTTTACAACAAGTGATAACTAGCAAAAGCAGAGGAGGACTCTTTTTTTTTTTTTCCTGCACATTCTCTCCCTGTAGGAAAATTATAAGAGAAGCCAAAATCGTATCAAAAGCCTTGCTCAGTGTAATGATTTGTTTTGGTAGGAACAATAGTGGTCTTTGGCCTTTCTCCACATTAGATGCTGTGACTACTGTGACGATATTCTCATGGAAAGCTAATTTTAGAACCTACTGAGAATACAACTGCACCCAGGTGGATTATAGCTACCAGAGTGTATCTGTAAATGTACATAGAATTTAATTAAATCCATAAAAAGACTACTGATATAAAACTGGGGAAAAGTTGGAATGTTTTACTAGCAGGCAATGAATAGTCTCTTGGTAAAGAAAAAAAACTTACCTTGCTAATAACCATGAGAAAGCTCCTAGGTGTTGAAATGATGTCTCAATAATTGAGTACTAAAGCCATTTCTTTGCATAAAGCTGAAGTAGAGGTACAAAGGAGACGAAAGGCAGGCATCTTCTAAAATTTGCAGGTCTTGGACAATAGTACAAGTAGTGTACCACATACCATATATACACATATTTAAAATATTTGTTACTAGTCATTCCCTAGGTTGATTAATCTTAACCTTGGCTACACATTTGAATCATGTAAAGAGATATATTTCCAAATATTCTCCTTTAACTGACAAAGAACTTGTAAATTTGGAACTACAGAAAACAAACAATTGAATTCTGTAATGAATGATATTTCTGTAACCATAATATTCTTTTTTTTTTTTTTTTTTGAGACAGAGTCTCGCTCTGTCACCCAGGCTGGAGTGCAGTGGCGCCATCTCAGCTCACTGCAAGCTCCGCCTCCCGGGTTCACGCCATTCTCCTACCTCAGCCTCCTGAGTAGCTGAGACTACAGGCACCCACCACCACGCCCGGCTAACTTTTTTTCTATTTTTAGTAGAGGCGGGGTTTCACCATGTTAGCCGGGATGGTCTCGATCTCCTAACCTCGTGATCTGCCCACCTCGGCCTCCCAAAGTGCTGGGATTACAGGCGTGAGCCACCACGCCCAGTCAACCATAATATTCTTTTTAAAAAAAGTCAATTTTTCTCTTTTTGGTTCAGATTGGTTGAATAATAATTTACATATCTTAAAATTCGCCTTTTCTATGGATGTATGAGGTTGATAAATGTATACAGTTCTGGAACCAATACCACAAATAAGATACAGAATATTCACTTCATCTCAAAAAGTTTGTTCATGTGGATTTGTATGGTTCCCCTCACAATCACTGATCTCGTTTCTGTCCCATTATTTTTTCAGAATGTCATATCAGTGCAGTGATACAGTAGACAGTCTTTTCTTGTACAGCTTCTTTCATGAGAACACTCTCTTGGGATTTATCCACATAATTAAATCTATCAGAAGTGTGTTTCTTTTTATCACTGATAAATATTTAATCTTATGGAAATACAAGTTTTTTTAGGTATTCATCACTTGATATGTACTTAATTTATTTTCATGTTTTTGGCAATGTATCTATCAGGATCCCATCAGAAGACAGAAACCTTGCAGTAATTTCAACAGGGAAACATTAATATAAAAACTGTTAACATGGGGATTAAAGTAGTGGGGGATTGACTAAGTAGGGGCAAATAGAACTCTAAAGAATAAGTAATAGCAGCTATTGGGAGCAATCCACCACTGAAATAAAACACTTAAAGAAGAGGCCACTGAAGACTGAAAGTCAGACCTTATTGGAGACAGTGTAAAGAAGTTTGGTAAAGCTATGGTAGTTCTTACTAAAAATCAATCTTCTGAAATGCTGAGGGATGCTGGAATTTACTGTAAGTTTCTCTGACTGTCTTATTCTTATTCAAAGTTGTTTTCACTCTTCTAAGTCCTTTATTTTCCATATAAAGTTTAGAACTGACTTAATAAAAATGAAGAATGTTGCGTTTTTATTGGAACATTGTGTTATATATAGATGAATTTAGAGGGCATTACTATCTTACACTTATTGAATCTTCTGATCCATGAATACTGCTTACTGTCTTTTAATGTTTGGAAGGAATCTGTATTTTAATCACAGAAAACAGCATCACGGAAAACACAATGTAGATTCAATTAACCGTGACAATATAAAATTAGTAAAATTGGTGAAAATATTTCTCAGAAAGACATATATAAGGAAAGCCGAAGAGAAATATAAAAATGTTGTCATTATTTTAGTGGGAAATCAGAATATAGTGTTTTTAAATGACAGATTTTAAGTGGAAGTGGAAGCCTGCTCTATGAAACTGTGCAAGTGACAAAGTCAGGCACTCATTACAGGGTCACAAGAGAGTTTCTGGAAAACAGAACTGGTGATGAGAAAATTGCAGTACGATGAATATTAGATTTCACTATAAAACATTCTGTACTCTGTTTTGAAAACATTCATACATGTATTTATTTGACAAATCTAACAACAATAAATCCTCAAAATTAATGGCCATAGAGTTATCATCTAAAATGTTGTATACAGTATTAAAAAAGTATCCATTTTAAGTGGAAAAGAGTGAATACTATTTCTTTAATTGAAAGATAAATGTCATAAAATCTAGCATACTGCATCATTAACATCACTGATTCTTCAAAATATTAGATAGTGAAGATATCAGATCCCTCTTAAACATACAGAAAATGATATAGGACTGAAATTGGGTTGACAGTTTAAAGTAAATATGTCAGAAACTGGAGTCCCCAATCCCTTTCCAACATCGTGCAGCCATGTAACTATTTTTACTTCACAAGGGAAAAAGAAAAAACAAACTAACTAACAAACAAACAAAAAACAATGTATACTGTATACTTTCTAAAGAGGCTGGACCACTGAAGCTCTCCTCCCAGGAACATGAAGCAGGTTGGAGGTTGTAACTGAGGGGCTGTGACCGCACAGGGAAACATAAGCATTGCAATGAAAATCTACCATTCCCTCCCTCACCTGCCACAAGCCAATTAGAGAACTCTTCTTTGGGGATAACCAGTGGCCTCTAAGAACAAGACAACTGATATTAATGTTTTGGAAGTATCATGAGGCAATGTCTGTGCCCTACCTGATTACACTAGTAAAGATCACTAGTTGACAAGTCCCACTCATGCACACTGTGTCAAAAGAGTATTTTTAAAGTGATGTTTTAAATTACAAATGAACATTTGAAGATCACCAACTATTTTTAAGAACCTTTAAATAAAAATATCAAAACAAACAAGTATGGTAAAGGAATCATGTAAAATATAGGCATCATAAAATATTAAAATTCCTCAAATTATATAAATAATGACCTATGGAAAAAAATAATGCGTCCAGAATAATCAGTAGGCTGTAAGTTTTAAGTTAAAAATCAGAGATTAGTAACAGTGTTTCAAATCCTACAAAAATTACAGAAATAAATAATATAGAACACAGAATGCACAAAATAAAAAGATTTCAAAATGGGATTAACCCTGGAGTTTCAATAACTGAATAACAGATTTCAGAAAAATTATGAAAATAAATTATAGACATGTTAATATAAAAAGTGTAATTTAAGTGCATCGGTTTCTAGTTCAAGGGGTCATAAAATCTCTACCAGATTTTAATAAACTGTGCCTTCAGATGGAAAGCAGGTCACATTAAAAAAAAAAAAACCTGGGAATTAGAATGGCATGGTAATTCTCACAGGAAGCACTAACTACAGAATCTGAGTAAAAATATTTTTCACCCATCCTATACTCATACATCTTAGAAAATACAGCATCATAAATGGAATATTGGTAGAAATACAAGCATTAAAGGCATGCCTAGTGAGGGTTCATAAATGAGGAAAACGCTATTAGAAAGTGGAGGAAAAGGAATCTTTATTACATAGTAGCAGAACGCTTGGTGGAATTGTGTCCTACAGTTAAGTGGAAAGCAGAACCTATAAGAAATGAACTTTAATATCTAGCTGAGGGGATTTCCAAGCAATATGCTGAGGGTAGAGCCTTGTTTCTTCCCATTGCTTACAGTGAAATGTGAGAAGAGAGAGATTGAGGGAAGCAATGTTAGGAAAAAGGGAAACAGGACCTGACGACTTGGGAAATTCTCAGCCAATCCAGGTTGCAAAGGCACTAAAATTAGGAGACTCATAATCAAGAAAGCCTGTTCTGGACAGAAAGCCAAGGTGTGGCTGGACAACCTTTTGCTAATACTTTGGAAGGATCAAAGGATCAGAGTATTCAATTACACACATGGCCTTTTGAAGGGATTAGAGCAGTGAATCATGGTTCCCCTCAGCCCTCCAAGCAGAAGCCAGGAATAGAGATGGTATTATAAAAGAAAGATTTGCGGATGAGCCTCTTGTCTAGTGGAGAGAATCCCTGAAACATACAAGGAACATTTGCAAGATTCTTAAGAATGTTGTGCCAACAGACATACTCAATGTCAGCTTGAACTAAAAGGGAGACGGAACAAAAGGAGGGAAGGCTATGGAATTCTCCAAATTCTACATGTAGAAAACAAAATGATAAAACTACTCAGCTGCAAACATGTAGAGTCTCTACAATAGCAGCAGAGCCAGGAAACACAGAGAATGATTCTCAAGCTTTGAAACCTAATGTTGAATGCAAAAACAGATTTTGAAATTGCTCAGCTCTGGTGATTCCTTTTGTGAATTGGATATCTATTCACGTTATCTGATCCCTATCTCGCCATAGTATTTTAGGAGCCAATATTATGTTTTATAGTTTCACAGATCTCCCGATGGAGAATAATTTTGCCCCAGAGTGGATAACAGTGAAAGCCCCACCCATGACTAATTTAGATAAATTAGATTATAAGATTTGGGCCTTCCATGATGATGATAACTATATCCTCATTCCTGGAACCTGTGAATATGTTATGTGTAAAGTAGGAGACTCTGGGGATATTAAGTTAAGGATCTTGAGATGGAGAGATTATTCTGGATTATTTGGGTAGACCCAATGTAATCATGAAGGTCCTACAAAAGGGAGGCAGGAGTGTGAGAATCAGAAAAGACCATGTGATTGAAGACTGGAACTGAGAGAGAGAGAGAGTGATTAGCAGATATTTGCTGTTGGCTTTGAAGATATAAGATAGGCCACTTCTACAAGTCAAGGATGCAGAAAGTATCTAAAAGCTAGAAAAGGCAAGGAAACAAATTTTTCTGTAAAACCTTTAAAAGGAGTGCAGTTCTATTGATCAATTTTAGACTTCTAACCTCCGGAACTGCATGATAATGCATTTGTATTGTTTTAAGACACTAAGTTGTGGCTTCCCCTTCCTAACTCCACCCTTACTACCACAGCCATCTTGTCCCTCTCCCATTCTCCTACCTTGGGGTAGAAAGAATAGGGGAAAAATAAACAGAAACCAGAAATTTTAATGCAATATGGAAAATGTATTTTATGAAGTTTTCAGAAACTTGAAACAATTACAGCATTTCAATAGAGGGGTTTATCAGAGTTCTTAGATTGAGGCCCCATTGGTGTCTTTCCTTCATAGGATAGATGTAAACAGGGTGGACACTGGACCACATAGGCAGTGTATTAAACTGGTGAGTGTCATTCGGGGGCTCTATGTCCCATTCTGCAATGTAAGGAACCGCCATGTAAGTAGAAGTTTAAGTAATGCTGTCAGGTTTACCAGTCTGGCTAAAAGTCATAGTAGGAGATCCAGGCACAGGTATCCTTTTGGAAAATACTTGAAGAGGAGGCTTTCTCAAAGCAAAAGTCTCCAGGCCAATACAAAGAAATTTGTATTGTTTTAAATCATCAACTTTGTGGTAATATTTTACAATAGCAGCAGGGTGCTAATATACCATCCATACTATTAATCTAGGGTGAAAGCAACATAAAAATAATCTCAGATATAGCTAGATCCAAAAATTCATTTTATGTGCTCTTTTTCTAGGAGAATCTTGAAGTATGTGCCTTCCAAACGGAGTATAGTTCCAAAGAAGACATGGTATCCCAGCAACCAAATATACAACACAGGAGACAGATGAATTTCTCATTCTTGTAGGCTACCATTTCTTTTGGCTTATTACAAAACAACAGGATGCTGCAGCTTTATCAAAGTCTACTTATTTGTCCACTAAAAGTTTATGGCTATACGTTTCCAACTAGAACATCTAAACACCAGTATATGGAATTCTGACAAAGTTAAAACCAGGAAGAGATCCTATGAAGGCTGACATTGATTTGTACGTCCTTTTTATAGAACAAGAAAAATAATAAGAACAAGAACAGAAACAACATTTGCAGTGAGTCTGCTCTTTGTCTATCAATGAGTTAAATTCTTTAACACACACACACACACACACACACACACACACACAATGGGTTTGATATCATTTGGTTATTAATCACATGTATAGATAAGGAAACTAGATTTAGAAAAGTGACATAACAGGCCAATGTCATTATATTATTGAAAAAAGAGATTCAATGAGAATTGATGTATTTCTACTTATAATTTAGGGCTATTGTGCCAGCTTCATACTAGAAACCATCAACTCTTATCATACAGGAAAAAAAAAATCCAGTTTTACTTAAAGAATAAGGAAAAGATAGAATTAACCACAAAATCAAACAATATCCCCATATGCCTAGCTGAAATTTCATTAGTGTCACAACCATTTTAAAAATTTAAAATAAGACCACTCACCTGGAGGTAAAGAGCTATAGCATATATTTACTTGCCATGAAAAATGTTTTTCTTATACATAGTGCCTAAGAAGTATGGGATTTTATTTCCTTTTTCACAGCTGGAAAGGCTTAGTAACCAATTCACTTTTTGTAGTGTAATATCGTCTGGTTTTAGGCAGTGCCAGAAAAGAAATGAAAAAACAATTGAGCAAAATATATGGTTTTAAATGAATGTAAACCATGTACATGGGTTTCATATCAAATTCTGAAATGTTTTTTCAGTTTGAATGTGAAACTATCTAATAAGGACAACATTCCAGCTAGAGATCAATTAACTTTTTTATGATATTGCCTTTTATTTAAAAGAGTAAGCAAATATGGATTGGGTGTCTATTATGTACTTGTTTCTATGATACCTTTCATTTATTTTATAATACTAGGACTAGTAACAATGCTGCAGCATCATTTGAAGCAAGTATCCTGACTTCTGTGGTAGTTGTCTTGAAGGCTTTTTTCCTAACATTTTAAGAGAAAACTGAGTTAGGAAGATGTATTCCATCCAAAATATTTAAGCGAACTGACCTCTATAAGATGATGGATGCCAATAAGCTAATGGATAAATTCATTCTCTTTTCAAAGGGATAAAATCTTTTTAAAAACATTTATTACTATTTTGGTGCAATTAGAGAGGCAAAAGTCTAATTACAAGTAAAACTAAGAACATCAGAGTGTTACATGAAATAGGTTGATTATAATAAAGGTGTTCTGGAAAGTTATAAAACAGCTGCTGCTTTTGCTTCCAAAGCTCTAAAATATTTAATAAATTAGAAAGAAAACACATTAGTTAAGTGTTAATTTCACTCAACTGTTTATCCTTAATTTCAGTTTCCAGGGGGAAATTATTACTTGGTTTATACAGCAGGATTTTTTTTAATCATACAGAACCTTCAGGAAATTATTTTATAGAGGTAACGTTTGGACTACTAGTGGAAAGTGGCAGGTTGAGGATAGGAATTTACCTCCTTCCCTCCCAATATCCTGTGGAAATGAAGAAAAATTCATTTTAAGGTGTGTAAATCCAAAACATAGTTCTGGAAAGCAAGAAAGTGTGCTATTAATTCATTGCACTAATTTTGAGAACTTTCCAGAGCATAACACTGATATTGGATTAAAGGAGCAACTGAGTAGAACCAGTGTAACCCAAAACAAATGCAAGATCATTGTATTGGAGAGAGTCATCCTTCTCAACTCTACTTTAGAGAAACTAAACTCTAAGTGAACATTCACGAAGCACAGGGAATGATCCTAGGGACATTTAAAGGCAGAACCTATAGAAGGTTCTATAAAGGCTTCTATAAAGTCTATAGAAGAATTTAGCCTAATGTAACTCCCCCTACTGATCACCAGCTATACAGATGAGTGAGATATTCTTTTGTCAACTGCTTTACTGACCTCTTACCATATACCCAAGCTTTATATTAGAGTTCCGCAGGGCTAGGTAATGTGCTGTTTATTATTTTCTATCATGTCTCCAACTTGATTTAAACTTTCTGTATTGCTTAAATATCATCTATCTCTTGATGACTTCAATTTTTCAAGTTTCCAACTCATAGCTAGATTTGAAGTCTGATTGCCTACTGACATGCCTACTTTGTTGTTTCAGGACTTCTGTAGTGACCACTCATTGGTCAGGGTTCATTCACCCATTTTGTAGTAACAATTCATCAATCGCCCTTTAGAGAATCAGTAGTTTTCCAATCTTCCCATGTTGTTCAAATTAGGTTGATTTCTTTTCTGCTCCAAGCATCAACCTCTATTCCAGATTTAGTCAATCACATGAATCAGTTCTGATCAATGAGAGACAAATAAGTGGTTTTTGCAAAAGATATTAGAAAAAAAGAAAACATTACTGGGGTGGACAAGGTGAAAATAATATAAGCATGGATTTTAAAGGGCACATGCATGCACACACACATACGAGGACACATATACAGACATAGGGCCCAGTGTAGAGGGACAAAGACAAAATTGTTACAAAACAATTTGAACCTCATCTTCTAATATCTTCCTCACATTATCACATTTTTGTCACCTTTGAGATGTTGCCATGTAGTTGGATTCTCTTTACCAGGAATGCTCTGTGACCTTGGTCTTTGCCTAGCTGTTTCCCTCTCAAACTTCAGGTCTCAGTTTAAATACTAACTCAAGAGAGATTTTGCTCAACTATCACTCAAAATGGCACCATCAATATTCTCTATAAAGGCTAGAAGATGTGGATGCTATATCACTGTGTAGCGGTTTCATTCATTTATTTATTTTTATTATCTGTCTTTTCCCTTGAAATTCAAGCTCCGAGTCAGTAGGCACCAAGTCTGTGCTGTTCCCTGTTATAGTCCTAGAAGCTAGATTAGTGACTGGCACATAGTGTGCTCACTAAATTTTTTTTTTTTTTTTTGAGATGGAGTTTTGCTCTTGTTGCCCAGGCTGGAGTGCAATGGCGCCACCTCGGCTCATTGCAACCTCTACCTCCTGGGTTCAAGCGATTCTCCTGCGTCAGCCTCCCGAGTAGCTGGGATTACAAGCATGTGCCACCACGTCTCGGCTAATTTTGTATTTTTAGTAGAGGTGGGGTTTCTCCATGTTGGTCAGACTGGTCTCAAACTCCTGACCTCGGGTGATCCGTCCACCTCGGCCTCCCTAAATGCTGGGATGGGATTACAGGCATGAGCCATCATGCCCGGCCTCACTAAATATTTTTTAATGAATGAATGAATAAATGAATAAGAACAAAAATTGTATAACTACCAAAACTTGGGAAGTTGAAGAAAGAGTCCTGAAATTATAAGTACACTAAATTCCTCATCTTATATAAAAAGGACTTAATAAATACTGCATAAAATTGGTAAATTTAAAAAGGAGGGTATAATTATATCAATGTTAGGATAGCAAATAGCAGAATAATTTATACAGAAACTTAACAGGCTTCCTTTCAAATGTAGAACTTGATTAATCATAGTGTTAGTCTGAATAGTCTGGTATTTTTTTAACATGCATGACTAAGGGTGAAGGTAAAGGAAGGAGGCTTTTAAAATTAATTACATATGCCTCTGCTTTATTTATTGACTTTTTCACATGTATTTACTTTTTTCACAAGTTTTACCACTCTAAATTACAACAATCTTCATATCAATTTCGTTTAATTCATAGAATAAATTCAACTCAGCACTAAAATCTGAAGTATTCCCTATATTATAAATTGATAAGCTTGTTTGTTTTACAACATAAATGAAAATTACTTAAAATATCTTACTAAAATTCTAAAAAAAATTCATAGAAGTTGGATAATAAATCAGCGTAAAATACAGCCATGTATTTTATGTCACTGTTTTCAAGACACTAGCATATCTAAGGATGATCAATACTTTGGTCCTGCTCTAAGGGAGAAGAAAAACAGAAAAAAGCTGACATTCATTTAGAAGGTACCTATATGTGGCCTTCTGCTATGTCCTTGTCCTTCATAAATTCACACAACAACACTGACAGAAGATTTTGTAGTGAAAGGGACATTCAGATATTGGGAAACTACTCTAGGTTTCTACAGTTAAACACATAACAAAACTATGTTTCAATTTTTTTTTCTGGCCTATTCTATTTCCCTATAACATATTGTTTTTATTACAAAAACATGAACATTTTGAAAATTTGTATTTAAAAGCATAAGATGCTTACTTTAAGGTTTATTTTCATTTTATGCTATTTCTATTTGTCATTTAAATATGTGGTGTTTCTTTATATTTATGTTGCCCTAATATAAAGTATATTTTGGAGAAAATACCTTATATATTTATGGAGGTAGGCAGGTATGTATGCGTTTATCCAATTTATTTGGAGTGAAGTTGAGCACATTCCTTAGTATTTTTTTCAGTGAAAAATGTAGG
Source organism: Hylobates moloch (assembly GCF_009828535.3). Classification (NCBI taxonomy): domain Eukaryota; kingdom Metazoa; phylum Chordata; class Mammalia; order Primates; family Hylobatidae; genus Hylobates; species Hylobates moloch. The sequence goes on along the minus strand of NW_026652289.1, from coordinate 18,364,851 downwards.
ACTATCTTCAATTTAGTGAAGAAAAACATTAATGGTTTTTGAAACACAATGTTTCAACAAACATTTAAATGAAATTTACTTTGGGCAATGAGATTTCTTGATTGTGTGATATAGACAGATATTTGTGAAGATGGACTTGGCTTTGGTAAAGGGAAATTAATTTAAAATATTTAAAATAGAGTTATTACAACTGATTATTACAAAATAATTTGACTTTTTACTTATGCCAACACTCAGATTCTGAAGAAAGCTCAGCAGCATTGTGCAATATCAATTCTTTCCTACTCTGTGCATAAATAACATTTTTTCCATGTGCAGGAAGTTTGCAAATTTCCAAATGGAGGATTTGAATATACTCGTACTCCACTAACTAAAAACAGTTATATGTTTTTCATGAGCCCTATAGCAATTCTTATACTGGAAGATGCATATTGACCACTGATGGTTTGGCTCTGTGTCCCTATCCAAATCTCATCTTGAATTGTAATCACCATGTGTTGAGGGAGGGACATGTATTCCCCATGTGTGGAGGGAGGGTGTTGATTAAATTACCAAGGCAGTTTCCTCCATGCTGCTCTCATGACAGTGAGTGAGTTCTCAGGAGATCTGATGGTTTTATCGGTTTCTTGCATTTCCCCTGCTTACAATTCTATCTCCTGCTGCCATATGAAGGAGGTCCTTGCTTGCCTTTGCCTTCTGCCGTAATTGTGAGTTTCCTGCAGCCTCCCCAGCTATGTGGAGCTGTGAGTCAATTAAACTTCCCTCCTTCATAAATTACCTAGTCTCTGGTGTGAGAATGAACTAATACAACCACATAATCAAAAAGTCAAATCTGAAGGTCATGTTGAAAGAGATGCCACAGATTGTTTACCAAAAGCAAAAGAAAGGTAAAAATTAATCTGCCTGCCTTCATGTATTTGTCCCCTAAGAGTGATATGGCTTTGAGATTTCCTCAATGAAAACATCCATGTCATACTAATAAGGAAAAGTTATGTCTGAGTAAATTTAAATTATTATGTTTATTTAAATATTCAGATGACATTACATCACTAGTTAATATCATTCAACGTTTATTGATATTTAATTTCACATGGGATTGTCTTCAATAATTTGGATAAACTCTTCCAAATTTGACAATCTTCAAGTCTAAAGTTAGAGGTAAAGCAAATATGTACGTAACTATGTAAAAATTATTTGAAAGCTAGTGTGTGTGTGTGTGTGTGTGTGTGTGTGTGTGTATACTTGAATCATGAGGTTCTTTGACATTTATCTTTTACAAAAAAATTTGTACTATTTAGTTTTTAGTTCAGATTCTGGGATTTAAGACTTCAAAATACTTACACTCAGCATGCTAGGTAATTATCCTTTACGTTAGAGATATGGGTTGGAAGTCAGAAAAAAAACAGGGAGAGTAAAGGACAACATGTTTATTCAGCTCGTGTTCTCTCTTTATAAATAAGCAAATGAGTATTAAGTACTTTACAAAATACTTCTATTGTTTGCATCCTGTTTTAGTCTGTTCTCACCCTGCTATTAAAAACATACCTAAGACTGGGTAATTTATAAAGGAAAGAGGTTTAATTGACTCATAGTTCCACATGGCTGGGGAGACCTCACAATCATGGTGGAAGGCGAATGAGGAGCAAAGTCATGTCTTACACAGCCGCAGGCAAGAGAGCTCGCACAGGTGAACTCCCACGTACAAAACCATCAGATCTTGTGAGACTTATTCACTATGAGGAGAACAGTATGGGGGAGACCCTCCATGATTCAATTATCTCCACCTGGCCCCACCCTTGACATGTGGAGATTATTACCATTCAATGTGAGATTTGGATGGGGACACAGAGCCAAACCATATTAGGTGCTCAAAGTAAATAAGCCCTGAGAAACTCAAATAAACCATTGATTAACATTAAGTACTTGTTATTGAAACAAAACACACAGCTATCCTTTTATAATTAAGTAAATATTTAATGTCCATGTTTACGTAGAAATATACACTATTTTGTAAATTTATGAGCAGGAATTCTTTTAAATTTTTCAATTAATTTTATACCTGAAATTTCAAATCATGGTTTTAAAGCTGAAATAGGTAAATAGGTGCTGAAATTCATTACGTTGATTTATGCTGAGTACATGTCCCAGTTACCAACTATCCCAACTATCGCATGACAAATAAAAGCAAACTTAGTGGTGTAAAGAATGACTATTTTATTGTGTACCCAGATTATGTAGGTCAAGAATTCAGAGTGCCAGCAGGAATGGCTTGTTTGTGATTCATGGTATCTGGAGACTTAACAGGGAAGATTTCAATGGCTAGGAGTAACTGCAACCTAGAATCATCTGGATACTTTTTCATATACATGTCTGACAAAACCGGATTGGGAGGATTCAAAGACAGGCTCACCTGGGGCTGTCAACTGAGGATCTACCCTGGCTCCTGTCACAAATTCCACCTGATGTGAACCTCCTTGAAGCATGTCACATTACAATAGTTGGTCTTTCTATATTGAAGCTTAAGGCTCTACTGTGATCAGAATGTTTGTGCCCCCTCATAATTCATATGCTGAAATTCTCAACTTCAAGGTGATGGTTAGGATGTGGGCCTTTGGGAGGTTGATTAGGTCATGAAAGAGGAGCCCTCATAAATGGGATTTGTGCCTCTTTTCCCCTTTCCCCATGTAAGGATATAGCAACAGGGCGCCATCTATGAATAAAGAAACAGGCCCTCAACAGACAAAATCTGTTGGCATCTTGATTTTGGACTTTCCAGCCTCTATAATCATGAGGAATACATTTCTGTTATTTATAAGCTGCCCAGTTTATGTTATTTTGTTATAGAAGCCTGAATGGACTAAGACAGGCTTCTGAATGAAGTGTTTCAATGAATACAGTAGAAGTTTCGTGGCATTTTATGACATAGCTTAGGAAGTCAAATAGTATCTTCTGCTATATTTTATTGGTTATGACAGTCAATTCAAGGGAGAAGGATACATCCCTACCTCTTACTGGAAGAAATAGTAAAGAATTTGTGGTCATGTTTTAAAATCACCAGAGTAGGCCTTCTATTCCCAAATGATTTTCATTTCCTCCACATGCAAATTCATTTCTTTCCAAGACCCTCCCACCTAAAGTCTCATTTCATTCCAGTATCATCAGGTTCAGACTCAAAGTTCAAAATCTCAATCTCAATCAAGTCCAGGTGTTGATAACACTTCCCAGATATAATTGCTCTTGATGCACAAAAGAAACAAGGTATCTTCCTCTCCTCGCACCCAGCATACAATGGTGAGAGAATCAAGGACAATGTAAAAGAAAAGCCCTAACAGAATAATTGCATTTAATGTAAAGTTATTCAGTTATTTCTGCTACATGCAAATTCCAATGATTATATTTTAATGTGACCAATTTTGAAATGTAATTTTAAGTATTTCATACTTACAAATATCTACTCATCATCAGCGTTGGCACATTATCAATAAGATGTCATTATTTCAAAGTGGCAAAGGAAGATATTTTAAAACTGTATTCAATTTCCCAGAAACAAGAAGATGAAGACAAAAGCTAGATGATCAAACAGTTTTAAAAATATTGCCAATAGCTTAACAATATAAGACATGTGTGGAAGGGAAAACTTGCTGAAGCTTGAATTGTGTCTTCTGGGAAATAAAAGTGGCAATGACTAATTGCCACAGGATATTGGCAATTGCAGAGGCCAGGTTGTTTCAAAAAATAGGAAAAAAATAAATACCAATCTCAGATACTTTACTTCACAAACTAAGAGCCAATTCCTTTGATCTTAAATATTATAATAATCACAATGTATCCCAAGGTAAAGAAAATAATACTATGCAGTGATCGTGGAAGGATAAAAATATTAGTAGGTATATGCTACAACACAAAGCCTTTGGTAGCAAATATTCTAATCTGGAAATCAACGACACAATGGCAAAATATTGCAATTCTGAGCAGGAAATAAAGAAATGCTTTTTATTGTTCTTTAGTTCCAGAAATAATAACAATAGAAATAGTGTGATTATGTGGATTAAGTCAATCAAGATTTTTTTCTAGTCAGATTGTACAAGTACTTGAACTATACAGAAATTAAAATACAAAGAAGATAAAACTTCGTGGCCTGGAGCCTGTGAGAATTCTCTATTGTCTCAAGTCATGTGTTTGAATTAAACAAATCCCGTCTGTTCCATTTCTAGTTCCAGTTCTACTATTTTGAAGTCAATAAATTTTTATTCTAAAATTTAATGTTACAATATCAGACTTCATTTGATAATACCAGTATGTTTAAACTCTGGCCCATTTCCAACATTTTACATTACTCTATTGCTGTACTTACAACATCTGACTTGAGTACAACTACCTGATTTGGCTTGGTGTATATTTCACTGGCATACTCACCTGCTCCCTTGATGATTCTAATATCACAGTCTCCAAAGAATGGACAGGAATTCCTGGAGAAAATGGCATGCTCCTAAAAATTAAGTAGAATTTTCTTCCAGGGATTTCCCTGGCAAAAAGAGGTAAAAGAGGGGATTCCCTGACAGTGTACAGGAATTTCCACTGCATTTCCTCAGAAGTGCTGGGAAATCAGAAGCTTCTAACAGTCATTCAAGAGTAGAGATAATTAAGGGGAATATAATAATTTACCAATTTTAAAAAGAGACATATTATATGGTTCATAGGACCTAGCAGTAATCAAGTCAAAAAATAAGTATGTAAATAACTTGAATATATCTACTTATATGTTATCTATCCATCTACCTATGTAAACTTTATAATACCAGAGAACAGAAACTGATTTGTTTTTTGTTAGTTTGTTTTCCCCCCGGAAACGTTAATGGCATTGGAATGTACTATGGTTTAGGTAATTAAGATGTTTCTGAAAAGGAATTGCTTAAATGAAATTACAGTAAATTATTTATTAAAGAGAAATTTAAAACAAGTTATATTCTGTAAGTAAATAATTCAGGTCTCGGATGATGGTTTTAAATCAATATTTGGTTTTGTGTCTTAGGTTTTCTGGTAGTAAAACAATTTGATTAGATAGATGATAGACAGGTAGTTGTCATTAAACGGCACAGTATTTCAAATAAAACTCCTCACAGTGAATATTAGCAGATTTTACCATATTATAAAATTTTCAAACATAATTATATGAACATTAAAACTAAAGATTATAAAGTGAAAAGTATTGTAGTTCATGAAATTCTTTCCAAAACATGCCTGACCAGACAATAAGCACACACACTAAATATTCACTGTTGTAACTTAAGATGATAGCTTATATACAAAAACATTGAAGAGTTTTGAGACAATTTTGAAAATACCTAAATAAGCAATATTTACATATTATGGCTCAGGGAATAGATATTAACAAAAATTATCCTCTCTCAGGCCACTGTCTAGACCACAGGAAACCTGGTCAACAACATATGGGATGTCACCAGATTCAGACTCAGAAGTTTCCATAGTGCTGTGGCCAACAGCTAGACACAGTGAGTCATGGCTGCCCCAGTAACCAAACTCTCATCACACACAGGCTGTTTAGATAGTGATGGAACTAACATGAAATAAAATCAGGCCAAATAACATCTTAAGGTTCTAAAGAAAGATTTTAGATTCAGCATAGCTTCTAAATTCAGCAGCATCCAGAAAGTTTTGCCAGAGCAAGAAAAGTATAATACATTAGAAACAAGTTACTTTCCACAACTCAGGTTGCTTAGAAAAAGAAATTATTAGAAGAAAAGGATTTAATGTAGACAGTTACAGGTAGTCACATCCATGTCAATATTTATATCTCTGTCTATATAGTAAACTTGATATCTGTGTACGTCAGCGAATAATAGTACCTACCTCAAATGAAATTAAATAAAAAATAAATGAGATACCACAATTGAAGTTGATTAGCATGTTAGTTGTGTAAACAGGCACATGTAAGCACAAGTGTGCACACACTACTTTTATTGGGTCCTTATATTTCTTGGAAAAAAATTACATTTATATTTACCAGAGGTGCAGAGTTATAAAACATAGCCATATGCTATTCCACATACAACAATAAGCATATCTTGGAAGGCAAGCTAGATCAAAAATTGATATATAAGATGGAGTTTAGAAATCAACTGTAATTATATCTCTGGAAAATTCATGCACTTTAGGGAAATCTAGCTCCTGCCAGCTTTATTTGTATGCTTTGATTTACCTTAAAGTAACGTCATGCCTCATGCCAGTGACTGATTCAACACATAACATTCTCCAAGTCACAGGAGTTCATTCAGGAAGGAAAGATATGTGACCTGCCTAGCAAGGGACGTGTGAGGAATGAGTGTTTAGGGATATGGCTAAATGTGTTTTATTGTTATTGTAGTTTCAGGGGCTTTTCTCTCTTTTTCTGTTTTGTTTTTTTGAGATGGATTCTCACTCTGGCGCCAGGCTGGAGTGCAATGGTGTGATTCGGTTCACTGCAACCTCCACCTCCCGGATTCAAGTGATTCTCTTGCCTCAGCCTCCCAAGTAGCTGGGACTCCAGGGGTGTGCCACCACGTCTGGCTAATTTTTGTAATTTTAGTAGAGACGGGGTTTCACCGTGTTGACCAGGATGGTCTTGATCTCTTGACCTCATGATCTGTCCACCTTGGCCTCCCAAAGTGCTGGGATTACAGGCGTGAGCCACTGCGCCCAGCCTGCTATTTCTTTTTTAAGAGAGCGACAAGGGAGTAAGTTTTCTCTTCTGCACACTGCAATTGCACAATATTATTATACATAGGCCTGCAACTGTTACCAGCCTGAGAATGAAGCTGCTTTATTGAAAAATGCAGTGAAGAGAATTTTAGAGAAGGAGCCAGTGGGTTAGCCCTGCCCGGACTCTTACCTGTGTGAACTGCGGATATCTATATTGTTTAAGCCTTTTTTTTATTGGTAAGTTTTTATTTAAACCAAAAATTATTCTGTTAGAGTATCCCAGCCTCTTTCACCCTAAATGTATCTAATTAAATACTACAAGCCCATGACACCATCTGACTTTATTCTCTTCAATTGTATCCTTTTGTATCTCAAATCTGTCTTACTCTTATTCATGTTTTTTTTTAATTTCCCAAATACCTCACCTGTATGCTATAATTGATCCAATTCTGTAAATAAAATGCAAATTTACTTTGAAGCCGTATTGATACTGAATGTTATAGTTATATGATAAAGGAATAGGTACATAAGTACTACTTTATCAGATTTAAAGGTTTTTTTACATATTTATAAATATTTTACATTTGCATATACTATAACAGAAAGGTAAATAGGGTGGTTCTGAATATAGTTTGTTATTAAACCTACTTCATAAGGTTGGAATTATGAGCCATTTTTAAACCAATTATGGCTTGGTAGTAGGGTTCTTATTGACAACTGATCAAGAAGAAAATATCAAAATGTAATACATTCATCAGCTATTGAGGAAATCTCTTCAGTGTTAGATAATAGTTTCCCACACACAGGTTTGTGAACGTGAAAGAAAAATAAAAATCAACACACAAACCAACTTAGGAGAGTTTCTGTGGTCAGGGTAAAAAACTTCAGGGGATAGAGGTAAAGAGAATAAATCTGTATCGTTTTCTGCTGCTAATCACACTTACTGGGGAGAAAAATTCCTGCATTAAACTGTGAACAACATAGTTGAATTCTGTTATCTCAAAGACTCATCTTGTTCTTTCTATCGCTAAAGGATAGAAATCATGAGTGGTTAGACTAATGGTTAACAAAGTGCCTTTATGACTTTGTTGGGTTTTTTGTTGTGATATACAAAAGGAAAGTAGGAACTTTATTTTAAAGAAGAATCAAAGAATAGAATTTAAGGGTTAGAAGCTGATAGATAAGAGAGGGAATGGAGGCCTACCTGAATGTGGATATACCACAGCTCACGGAAGGAGGGTTGGGAGAATAGGGGCTGAATAGAGACTGTAGAAAATATTGAGTGGTAAGGAATGGAAAATAAATACTTAGGACTGATACACCGTCTATTCAATTTTAAGTAGCAGCCTGTTTTATTTTATTTTCTTGCTCTTTGTATTAGTTCGTTTTCACACTGCTCTGAAGAACTACCTGAAGCTGGGTAATTTATGAAGAAAAGAGGTTTAATTGACTCACAGTTCTGCAGTCTTAACGGGAAGCATGACTGGGAGGCCTTAGGAAACTTACAACCATGAAGGAAGGCGAAGGGAAAGCAAGGACCTTCTTCACATGGTGGCAGGAGAGAGAAAGTGAGGGAGGATGTGCCACGCACTTTTAAACCACCAGATCTTGTAAGAACTCACTCACTATCATGAGAACAGCAAGAAGGAATAATCACCATAATCACCACCTCCCACCAGACCCCTCCTCCAATTCCACATGGAGGAAGAATTTGAGCAGGGACATAAATCCAAACCATATCAACCTTGCTTTTACGTAACCTACCTTTGTCACCCAGATTTTCAGTAAAACTTTCCCTCATTCATCACCAATGTGTTCAAGGCGCTTCAGGGAGAAAAATATTTCAATATATTATTTAGAAAGGGAAGAATAAGTTCAAAATACATGAACCTGATATGGATACTGGTCAGGAGAAAACAAATCCACTGGACAAACTTGGAAAGACAGGGGAGGTTTTTTGCACGAGTGGGGACAATGTTTCATGAGTCGGATGAGTTGATGAGTTGGATGATGTTTCACGAGTTGGATGAGTAGGGAATAAACATAGGAGATCTAAGGAAATGGGAACACACTGCACATACAGTGTATGTGTGATTATGCACATACAGTGTATGTGTAATTATGCACATAACAACAGCTGTAAAATGTAGTCTATCCAGTGGGAAATAAGATTCTTTAAATGTAAATATTCTCTAAAAGGCACATTACTTACCTGAAGTTTTTCTGATTTGAACATGTATGTTTTTAGTTGCAAGATTGGTTGAGTCACATAGTTCATGTATACGTGTATATAAGGGGTTTGAAATGAGGATATAATAAACATAAGAAATGTATATACTCTTCTCTATATGATAAAACTAAACATATTCCAAAATACAATTCTTATGTACATCTAATATGGAAACAGTACAGTGATAACATAATATAGTCCACTCACTACTCACCAAAGAGATGGTGAGAATCCTAATCTAGAAGAACCAATAGGAAAATAAATTAATAGTGCATCATGCTCATCTTCTCTTTTTGGTATTATGTCCTCTGCTAATTCTTATACTTTATAGCATTATCATTACATGTAATCTGCAAATTTTATAGTTTTTACTATAACTTATAGTTTGAATTTAGAGTTGAAAGGCACATAGATCATTTTAAGTAGAGTATTTACACAGATTTTATTTCTCTCTACTATGAAGTGCAAAATGCCAATAGCATACTTTCCTGACTAACCTGGGGTAGCTTTTCTTTTATTCTTTGTCCCTGGAAATCACTCAGACACTGGTGTTCCATGAAGTACCTAGTTAGGGAGTGTACCTAGTTAGTGACTGTTCTCACGCTGCTAATAAAGACATAATTGAGAATGGGAAATTTATAAAGAAAAAGAGGTTTAATGGACTCACAGTTTCACATGGCTGAGATGGCCTCAATCATGGCAGAAAATGAAGGAGGTGCAAAGGCACATCTTACATGGTGGCAGGCAAGAGAGCATGTGCAAGGGAACTTCCCTTTATAAAATCATCAGATCTCATGAGACTTAATCACTATCACAAGAACAACATGGGAAAAACCTCCCCATGATTCAATTACCTCCTACTGGGTCCTTCCTACAACATGTGTGGATTATGAGAGCTACAATTCAAGATGAGATTTGGGTGGGGACACAGCCAAATCAAACCATATCTGGAAGTATATTTAATTTTGCCTCATCTGACTAAAGTTTTTCTTTTTTCTGTTATCTAAGCTGGATGTGTATTTCCTTTTCTCATTGTTCTATTACACTGATGAACAACATTGTGAAATAACAGTAATTGACTAGTACTAGTGTAAGAATGCTGTTGTTTTCTTATGATACATTCAGTATCTTGTAGGCTGCACAAATGCTATATTTAAATTTTATTTTTTCCTCCTCCCTCTAAAAAAACTGAGATAAAAATAGAGGTGCCTCTATGTTCCAAGGTAAATTTCTTGCAAAAAAATGACAATCCATCTCTAACCTTTCTATGGCATTTTATTTTTAAAAAATGGTTGATGAACTAATACCAGAAGATACTGAATAAACACATACAAATGAATGGAAGAAAATTAATATAGTGAACATCATAGTTAGGGTGATGTTACATGTTCCCCACTACTATGACTGACTTAATGGCAGTTTCTTTTTTATTGAATAATTTTCAGTGTAACTAATAGATCTGTAAATTATAAACTTCACTCAATTAATTTCTGTAGTTTCTTCACAAGACATTTAGCTCTGGAATTTTATTGAACTCTACATTACTAAAATATATTTGCAAAAGTAAGCTATGAAAAATATATGCATGATTTCGTTTCATTGAAGTTTGGTAGAAAACAAAATCAAACTTCTAGTGTATCTTAGAATGATGTACTAAGTTGACCAATATATGTTGCATTAAACAGAAGTACTGGAACAAACAAATTAACAGACAAATATGTTTACAAAGCCCAGATTTAGAGTCTTATTTTATTAAATCCAGATCCTTCTAGAGGATCATTGAAAGCATCTGTAATTATTTCAAATAACATTATCTCTTAGCCTTGCAAAAAATACAGTAGCTTTTTTTTTTTTTTTTTTTTTTTTCCGAGACAGAGTCTTGCTCTGTTGCTTAGGCTGGAATGCAGTGGCGTGATGTCGACTCACTGTAACCTCTGCCTTCCAGGTTCAAGAGATTCTTCTGCCTCAGCCTCCCAAATAGCTGGGATTACAGGCACCTGCCATCATGGTCAGCTAATTTTTGTATTTTTAGTAGAGATGGGATTTTGCCATGTTGGCCATGCTAGTCTTGAACTCCTGACCTCAGGTGATCCGCCTGCCTCAGCCTCTCAAAGTGCTGGGATTCAGGTGTAAGCCACCACGCCCAGCCACAGTAGCACTTCTTATCTGCAATTTAACTTTCTGTCCTTTCAGTTATCCAGGATCAATTATACTTCAAAAACATTAAATAGAAAATTCCAGAAATAATTAATAAGTTTTAAATTATGTGTCATTCTGAGTACCATGATGAAATTGTGTGCTATCCCTCTCCATCTTGCTCTGGACGCAAATCATCTCTGTGTTCAGCAGATCCATGCTGCAGACACTCCTAGCCTGTTGCTAAGTAGCCTCTTTCAGTTATCAGTTTGACTGTTGCAGTATCACAACCTTGTGTTCAAGTCACCCTTATTTTATGTAACAATAACTCCAAAGGTCAAGAGTAGTGACACTGCATATTGTTGTAATTGTTATATTTTATTATTATTGTTGTTACTCTCTTCCTGTGCTTAATTTACAAATAAACTTTACCTTAGGTATGTATGTATAGAAGAAAAAATAGTGTATATAGGATTTGGTAATTTTGGTGATTTCAATCATCCACCAGGGGTCTTGGAATACCTACCACTAAGACAATTGAGGACTCCTGTAACAAAATTTATTTTCTATTTACATCCATCTCCATCCTATTCTAGGCGACAGGTGGAAATGGAGAGTGGCAAAAAAGAACATACTCTACATTTGAAGGAGTGTTGTTCACAATTCTGTCCAGGCTACCAGCACACTTCCCAGGAACTCTTGTTTTTAAACAAGTAAAAAAAAATGGAGGCAGTCCTGGAGGTGAGTGATGGGAGAGACACACCATGGATACATAGCTGGTGGTCTCTCTACTGATTTTTGCTTAGATTCTCTATGTTGATGGAGTTAGAAGTACCATCTTCAGTTAAAACACCTACATTAACCAGCCACATTCCCTCTGAACTAGGGCTTAAACTTAGAAAAACATGATGACAAGTAGGACTGCACCGCAAGCAAGAAAAATAAAATATGATTGCTAACTTTTCCATTCCTTCGTGTTGGAAATAAAAAAATAATAAATCATTGTTATTGATGCCAGATTTTGTGTAAAGAGGTAATGTTTATGTGAATCAAAATAGATTTATAAGCCTTTCAACACTGCAGCTTGGCCTTAGAACCTTTCCTGAGATACCTCCTTTTTGTCGTGGAAGCAGATGGCACATATATATGTAAATTAAAAATAGACTTTGGTTATAAAACAAAAAAATAAGATTCAACAAGCTCAACTTAAATTATTAGCTCAGCACAGGCGAGTCCAACAGTAGCTATCATTAAATTCAGACCAGCCCACCATTGTAAGAAAGACAGTAATAGTTATGCAGTATCTGCAAGGCATTTTGAATCCATTACATAAAAATGTGTGCTTGGAATACTACGCTATAGTAAGCATTATGAGAGTATGCCCACTTTTACCCTGAGGAGTGTAATTAAGTGCAATGCTCAAATGAATGGTTTGCAGTGACATGTATTATCCTCCTAAGCTGGCTCAAAAGAAGCTCTGAGTCTGTGCTATAGCATTCGCTTCTACCTATCTTTAACATGTATTATGTTCCCTTAAGCCTCTGGGAACGATTCAATGAAAATATGTTGCTTGCCTCAGTTCACATTCTCTTATGGCAGCCATAAACTTTAGACTATTTTTACACAGATTTTCAGTTTTCTTAGTTGAAATATAAGACCATTAAAATGAGAAGAAACAACTAATTGAATACTGCAGATCATTTTATGTGTTTGAAGCTGCCTCGATTTGACTTCCGCACAGTTACTACTTTAAGGAGTAAGCTGAGAACATGAAATTGCATGTCTTCAAACAGTCTAATGACTTCTATAATTCCATAATAGTTTGGCTAAAATCACTGCCGGATGTATAGCACAAAATTAATCTCATACAATGAGGGTATGTTGACATTTTCAGGTCGATCTGGGCTAATGAACTTCTTGCATTATTCGATGTGGGGTTTCCAATTGAATACGATAAATTTGGGGATGAAAATAGTTACTGAAACATCAAAGATATTCCTTTATAAAGTGAACTCATATCAGACCTACTCAGAAACCCAGTTAATTTATAAGAATGTATAAATCCTACATAGATGTTAAATGGAGACTAGGAAGGGTGGAGGGAGAGGAGAGCGAATGTTGAGAAATTACCTAAGGGGTACAATGTATGTTATTCAGGTAATGGATGCATTAAAGCCCTGATTTTACCACTATGCAATAATCCATAAATTAAAATTATACTTGTACCTCATAAATTATACAAAAAACAATGTTATAGGCCGCAAGCAACATCAGTGAAATAAATAACAATTTTAAATCCCAAGTTTTTTCAGCATTTCAACTAATATTTATGGAGTTTGCAAATATTGTATTTGTTTAAAAGTTTAGATTGATTTATATAAAAATATATCTTCTATGATAACATTTACTCTCTGAAGATTATGAGCTTAGGAAAGTAAAATATGGATAAGAACAATTATGTGATAAAAATCTGGACTATTAAAAAAATAAGAAAAAATTACAGTACCAAATCTATTTTTCTGGTACAAATAACTTGATTATAATTTACTTCCAACACAGTAAAATAGTAATATAAGGGAAAGATGCTTTACTTTTGAAATTCAGGCATCTTAATTTAAAGTTCATTAAAATTTCTCATATGCTTCCAGAATGTATTATATTTACAAGTAACCTTGTGCCCAAACATCTAGTTAAATATTGCTACTGTTTCACTATCTTTTTTCCTTGGGTTTTATTAAAATGACTGTCTTTATCGTTTTTCATAAATATGTGTAATCCTTTCCTGCTAGAGCATTATAGTGTTCACGCAGTTGAACTCAATTGTAGCCATATGGCAAGCTAGCTTTACACTAATAAAGTGTGAATGGAAATGATAAGCTCGCCTTATTCTTGTGAATTGACACCTGCCATTGTTCCAGAGAGAGTAGTCTAACTGTGTTCTTGAGTGGAGATGAAGATCAGAACTATACCTGAGTTGTGATGAACATGGAAAGTGAGTTGGAGAGTTACACTTTTCTTGGTATGAGCAAGTTACTTGGACATCATGGGCAAATGATTTCTCTGTTCATTTTCTGTCATTTCCAACCCCAGCTGCTGTTTTCCAGATATTTCTCAAATTTTCTTGTCCCACTGATGTTATATTTTTTTTTCCAGAAACCTGAGCCTGAGAACTTGCTTATGGATTGTCTGAAATGCCAGGAAATGGAATAGAGGACTGGGAAGAGTGAGAGAAGCAAACGAAGCCAGGAGGAGAGTATGTTATGAGCTGTGAATAATTGGGACTTGATTCCACTGAGATCCTTTGAAGTATCAGAGAATTTGACTGCAGAGTTGTGAACCTGAAAATCACAGAAAAGAGAATATTTATCTATTGAACCTTCTCTTCATCTTGCATTGGTCGAGAGTTGTCCTATGGGATATTAAGACACTTGCACTTTCAAGTTTGCAGAAGTATGGGAACGAAAGCATCCAAAAAGCCCTGAGGCAGGAAGCAAGCTGAGACAAGGTGTTGGTGATGATGGCACACCTGGATGAAGCTAACTTTAGCAGCAATAGTTGCGGAATGAATTTTTCATTTAATCTAAGTTGCCACATTCATCAGCATAAAATTGTTAATGATACTCTTTTAGAACTTGGAGGGTGGTAGGAGAGAGAGAAGCAGAAAAAAATAACTATTGTATACGAGCCTTAATACCTGGGTTTTGATATAATCTGTACAACAAACCTCCATGAAACAAGTTTACCTATATAACAAACCTTCACATGTACCCCCAAATCTAAAATAAAAGTTGAAACAACAAAACAAAGAATTTCTATTTCTTCTCTTGTATGCCTGATATTGGCAATGTGTCTTCTCATCATATTTTTCTTGATCAAGTTTGCAAGAGATAGTTTTGTCAACCTTTTCATATAATTCACTTTTTACTTTGTTAATTTCTTAAATTATTTTTCCATTTTCCTTTTTATTTATGTATTCTTTTAGTATTCTTTCCTATACCTTTTGGTTTGATTTCTTCTGTTTTCCTAAGCTGTTAATGGGGAAGATTCAATTATTTGTTTTCAGCAATTCTACTTCTAAAGTATTGTAAGAGTGTTTATATATCAAATAAGTTGATGTATAAAATAATATTTAATATTTAAATTATGTATATATACAAAAGAATTATAGAGCTGTTAATTCATCTAAATGCTTTATTAGCTGTATCTCACAAATTTTATGTCATGTTTCTACTAATACTCATTTTGAATTCCCCTCATGATTTCTTTTTTGATAAATGTGTTAATTAAAAGGGTGTCGTTTAATATTCAAATATGTGAGACTTTTCTGGTTGTATTGTTTTATTTATTTTCGATTCAATACGATCATGTTTAAATATTATTAGTATCAGTAAAATACTCTGTAAAGTTTCAGTGTCTTAAAATTTATTGAAACTTTATGTCTCTATATAGAGTCTAC
Organism: Hylobates moloch; assembly: GCF_009828535.3. Lineage (NCBI taxonomy): Eukaryota > Metazoa > Chordata > Mammalia > Primates > Hylobatidae > Hylobates > Hylobates moloch. Next base: position 18,349,330 of record NW_026652289.1, on the reverse strand, counting down.
CCTGATAAGTCCGTTACTTGCACCTTGGAATAATATATACTCTGCCCTTGTTGACTGAGGTACTCTATACACATCAATGAAATCAAAATAGTTGATGATATTTAATGTATCATTTAGACCTTTAAAATGTTGGTGATATTTCTTTAGTTGTTTTATCCATTGTTGATAAAGAGGTACTAATGTCTTCAATTATAATTATCAAACTATCTCTACTTTTAATTCTGTCCACTTTTCCTTCATGCCACTGAAAGCTCTGATATATTGAATTCATAGATGTCCATGGTGCTATGCCTTCCTGATAAGTGAGTTGATATCTTATCATTGTGAAATTTCCCTTTTTATTTTTGGTAATAACTAATTTCTTGAAATGTTTGTTTAAAATGTAACTACTCTGATATTCTTATGCTTAAAGCTTGCATTAAAAATATTTTTCTTTTCACTTACTTTCAACCTACATTTTTCTGTAAAATAAAACATACTATTTTTAGATAGCATAAAACTTGGTTTTGTTTTTCAATTCATTCTGAAAATACGAATATTACTTGGATTAATTCATTAACAATTAATGTAACTACTGATATGGTTATGTTGTGGGTGGTTTCCTATGTTTTCTGCTTTCTTCTCTGTCTTAACTTGGTTCTTTTTTCTTTTTTCTTTTCTTTTCTTCTTCTTCTTCTTCTTTTTTTTTTTTTTTTTTTTTTTTTTTTTTTTTTTTTTTTTTTTTTTTGATGGAGTTTTGCTCTGTCTCCTAGGCTGGAGTGCAATGGCAAGATCTCGGCTCACAGCAACCTTCACATCCCGGGTTCAAGTGATTCTCCTGCCTCAGCCTCCGGAGTAGCTGGGATTACAGGCACATGCCACCATGTCCAGCTAATTTTTTGTATCTTTAGTAGAGATGGGGATTCACCATGTCGGCCAGGCTGGTTTCAAACTCCTGACCTCATGATCCGCCCGCCTTGGCCTCCCAAAGTGCTGGGATTACAGGTGTGAGCCACCATGCCTGGCCAGAAAAACATCCTTTTCATCTACCCAGATATTTACCGATTCAGATGTTTTTTTCTTCTATTTTGAGAATATATCTTTTCTTTGCTATCATTTTATTTCAGCCTACAGAAATTCCCTTAACATTTCTTGTAGTGCAAATATGTTGGTGATAATGTACCCTTAATTCTTTTATCTGACGATATTTATATTTCACCTTCATTATTGAAAGATGTTTTGCTGAGTATAGAATTCTGGGTTGATAATTTGTGTGTGTGTGTATATATACGTATATATATATAAGCTACATATATATACGTATATATATACATACATGTAGCTTATATAAATACATATTATATATATTACAAGATAGAAACATCTTACAGCATTGAAAAGGTATAGGTATATATAGTTCAAAATGTATTTGATATATATATATATATATATAGCTTTTCAACACTGTAAGATATTGTTTCTGTCTTCTCTTCGTAATACTCTGGAGTAATGCATAAAAACATACACACACATCCTTGTGTATGTAGTATCTGATTATGCAGAATTCTCAGAAGTTCAAATATATATAGTTTTTCTACACTGTGAGACACTGTTTCTATCTTCTCTTCACAAATTCGGGTAAGAAATTAGCCATTAATTTGAATCTTGTCTCCTGTATGTAACATGTTGATTTTATCTTGTTGCTTTCAGGATATATGCTTTATCTTTGGCTTTCAAATATTTGGCAGCAGTGCACCTAACTTTGAGCTTATTTTCTTTTTTTTTCTACTTGATATCCATCAAGCATATTATATCTGCAAATGTATATCTATCATCAAACTTGGAAAATATAAAACAGTTTCTTAAATAATTTTTTCTCAATTTTTCTTTTCTTCTACTATTATAATTACACATTTGTTGCACTGTTTGAGATCAAGATGATCAAACAAGCCCCTAAGTCTCTGTTCATCTTTTTAATTTTTTTCATACTGTTTTACATCTCATATAATTTTAATTGATTTATCTTACTTTCCTCTGTCATGCTTATTCAGTTATCAATTCCAATCCAGGAAAATTCCTTTACTTTAGAAATTTTATTTTTAGTTTTAGAGTAACTAATTAATTCCTTTTTATTGTTTATTTTTCCCCATTTGGCATACCTATTGTGCCACAGAACCAATTTCCAGGGTGAAGCAGAAAACCAGAAACATATACAAAAGGAACTTCGAGAGAGAAAGCAAAATGCATTTTTACAAAGGTGGTTATGTAATATTCATGGATATTTTTGCCATATATTTGGCTATCATAACTCAGGGCAACTTGAATGTATTAGTAAAATATTATGGAAATGCTATGGTACTTTTGTTACCAGGTAACATAGTTCACTAACATAAGTATTGTTAGTTCTTGGAAAGTGGCCATGTTATGAGTGTATGCTCAATTATCTAATTCGTAAAGAATCTTAATTAAAAAGAAACTTCGGGGAGTGTTCCATAGATATTTTTAATGCCATCATGGGACTACTGAACTAATTTTACTGCTATCATAGTATTATGGAAAGGTACAGAATTATAACTAGAAAAGGTAGAGAAGTGTTTATGTAAGTGCTTAAGTGATATTCACATAATGAAACTCACATATATATTAGACATTAGCAACAGATAAAGTAGAGCAACATTTTATGTGCTTCTCAGAAAACAGTGACAGTTAAGATTAGGTTGATATATATTTATTGTTAAATTGAAGGATTTTAACTATCGAAATACCTTAATAATAAAAATAATATTGTAATTTGATTGTGTAAAAACATTTTCAGTCTTATGTTAGATAAACTGGTAATGTTCTGGAATAATGCATGAAAACATACATACACATCCTTGTGTCTATACAGAACAGTGCGTACAAACAGCATTTTACCTGATAAGTGATCTCATTTTCCTCAATCTAGAAGTAAGCCACAACACTTCTGTGTAGCCTTCGTAGAATTTTCATAGGTTAAAGCTGCTGCACATTGATCACAGAAGGATATCTCAGATATGTATGCAGTATCTGATTATGATTTCATCCCTGAGGTGAAGCTGCCACCAAACAACCCTTCCTGGTGACTCTACATTCCCAAGCCAAGCTGTGAGCCACTGTTACACATTGCACCATGGAGCCAAGCAGAGTAGAACTGCTCCACCAACTCCTACCAGTCAGAGCTGCATTCAATGCCCTCGGACCTGAGCTAAAGCTGTGCATTTCCTCCTGTGCTTTGGCAGAGCTGTTTCATCCACCTCACGCATTTGCTGCTGTACCCTGCCACACTGTGCTGGAGCTGAAGCAATGACTGGCATCCCAAGAAACAATGCCTATGCTGCCCAGAGAATCATAAACCTCAGAACGTAACAAAAAACGAAACTATAGGCCAATATTACTGACGAATACAGATGCAATAAATTCTCAAAAAATACTAGCAAGTTGAATCCAGCAGCACCTTAAAAAGAGCATCCACCGTGATCCTGAATGACTATTGGGTACATAATGAAATGAAGGCAGAAATAAATACGTTCTTTGAAACCAACGAGAACAAAGACACAACATACCAGAATCTCTGGGACACATTCAAAGCAATGTGTAGAGGGAAATTTATAGCACTAAATGCCCACAAAAGAAAGCAGGAAAGATCTAAAATTGACACCCTACCATCACAATTAAAAGAACTAGAGAAGCAAGAGCAAACACATTCAGAAGCTAGCAGAAGGCTAGAAATAACTAAGATCAAAGCAGAACTGAAGGAAATAGAGACACAAAAAACCCTTCAAAAAATTAATGAATCCGGGAGCTGGTTTTTTGAAAAGATCAACAAAATTGATAGGCCGCTAGCAAGACTAATAAAGAGGAAAAGAGAGAACAATCAAATAGACGCAATAAAAAATGATAAAGGCGATATCACCACCGATCCCACAGAAATGCAAACTATCATCAGAGAATACTATAAAACCTCTACGCAAATAAACTAGGAAATCTAGAAGAAATGGATAAATTCCTCGACACATACACCCTCCCAAGACTAAACCAGGAAGAAGTTGAATCTCTGAATAGACCAATAACAGGCTCTGAAATTGAGGCAATAATTAATAGCTTACCAACCAAAAAGAGTCCAGGACCAGATGGATTCACAGCCGAATTCTACCAGAGGTACAAGGAGGAGCTGGTACCATTCCTTCTGAAACTATTCCAATCAGTAGAAAAACAGGGAATCCTCCCTAACACATTTTATGAGGCCAGCATGATCCTGATACCAAAGCCTGGCAGAGACACAACAAAAAAAGAGAATTTTAGACCAAAGTCTAAACACACATAAAAACATATTTGTTTTATTTATTTTATTTTATTTTATTTTTTTTATTATTATACTTTAGGTTTTAGGGTACATGTGCACAATGTGCAGGTTTGTTACATATGTATCCATGTGCCATGTTGGTTTGCTGCACCCATTAACTCGTCATTTAGCATTAGGTATATCTCCTAATGCTCTCCCTCCCCTCTACCCCCACCCCACAACAGTCCCCGGAGTGTGATGTTCCCCTTCCTGTGTCCACGTGTTCTCATTGTTCAATTCCCACCTATCAGTGAGAACATGCGGTGTTTGGTTTTTGTCCTTGCAATGGTTTGCTGAGAATGATGGTTTCCAGCTTCATCCATGTCCCTACAAAGGACATGAACTCATCATTTTTTATGGCTGCATAGTATTCCATGGTGTATATGTGCCACATTTTCTTAATCCAGTCTATCATTGTTGGACATTTGGGTTGGTTCTAAGTCTTTGCTATTGTAAAAATGTATAAGTCATTTTATCATCTTTGTCTTCTCCATATGTCTATTAAAAATTTAAATATATGCAAACCAATAATGTGCCAGGAGCATATCTGGTATGTTTTAGGTGTTTAATAAATGTTGGTTGAATGAATTAACAAGCATCACTGTCCTGCCTATAGCCACATCCCTACTTTCTTTGACAATACAAATTTGCAAAATTTAAAATTTTGCACCCAGTGATGATAGAGCAAGAATGTCTATTAGTAAAGGAAGTTATAATCTGAAACAAAAACTTTTTATAAAAATAAATTGATTTATAATAAATGTAATGGCTAATAATCCTAATGATCGCGTAACTCCAGAATGCGTTTCTGTCAGATGGGCTAAATTTGTTGGCTTTAGTGTCTTATTTATAAATCTATCCCTTGGGATTGTCTTATCTAGTTGTTGCTTTGCATAACATCAATTTCTTTGATGCTTTTCCCTTCATGCACCCTCTTAATAGTTATCTCCTGAAATTACACTGGGATCTGGAAATCCCCTTTCAATCTTTCAAAAAATGCCCTCAAATTTATTTCTAACTCATAAAAATTAATCTTCCCATTTCTGTGAGAGGATTTATGAATAAGCAGAGATATTTATTTATGTGTAACTACCAGACATTAAACTTTGCTCTGGATTTCAACAGTTTTTCTTGAGTCTTTTGTTTTCACAATAATCATTGAGCCCTTTGCTGGCCAAAAGCTCTGATACCATTAAGTAGAAATGTTTTCCTGTGGTTTTTAATAAAGGGCAGAGAAAATCTTGGTTTATGAAGATTGAGAAGTATATTCACCCTATTTAAAGTTAATTCCAACTTCCTGCCTAATCTGTTTCAAAGAGATTTAGCTTCAAATCTTAATTTTTTTAAGAAAATATAAATGGAGAATTTAGATAAACAGTAGTTGTAAAAATTTTAAAATCACAAATTGAGAGAATTTCTATAATAATAAATTTATTGATATAATGTTAGCACTCCATTTAATCTGATGTAAAATAGTAGCAATTAGTGAATAGAAAGCATGGCCACTTGAAAATCATTTTTGTGATAATGCATATGTTTCATATATAGAAATATCTTTCTAAATGGTAACAGGTAACATTTGTTGACTGTTTACCATTATCAAGTACTATTCTTAATGTTTTACATTTGGTCCTCACAATAATCCTCCATATTAGATATTATTACAAACTCTATTTCAGAGGAAGCTGAAACCCAAATAAGTCCAAGTCAGTTACCCATTGTGTAACTAGAAGTGATACAGCTGAGATTTTTAATTCCAGACAATCTGAGACCAGAGCCCTTGCTTTTAACCAATATGTGAAATAGCCTCAAAATAATACTAGAAACCTTAAATCATGCATTTAGAATCATCAAATGCATCATCAAAAGCTAGTGGATTGTTTGCAGAAAATTTTCAAAAATTGAAGGAAAGCTGAGATTTTATTTTTCCCAACAGAAAGACTTTAAAAGATAAGAAAGATAATGCTGTTATTTCTTATTAAAAGGTATATGATCAATTATCACCAATATCACCAATAGATAATGAGGACTGGAACTCTTTATCTCTAAAAGATGACCTGAAACACTGTGGAAAAGGAAGATGCATTACAACACACTATCAAAGCATCATTTTCAGATACACTGAGTCCATCTTCTCATGGACACAATGACATGGGTACCATCATACTGCCCATATCACGCTACCTCCTCAACTAATTTCCTTGCTCTTTCAGGGACCCTGGCAGTGGCTCCTCCTAGATTGTTCCTAAGCCCCACATCCCCTGGCACAGCTTCCTTGGAAGAGTTGTCCAGCATCTTTGACACCCAGTGACTACATTGATCGTGCTTTTAAGGCATTCTTCTGGTCAGTCATCACATTGCTGGGATGCCATAATTAGTGTGAGGAAATAATTATCAGAATCAGACGATCAATTCTATATTTAGGCTTTGATTCCAAGTAGATCTGATAGCTATAGTGCTGTTTGCTAAGAAAATCTCAAAGAATTTGGAACTGAAATAGTGAATTCTTTGGGGCTCAGGTGGAATAGAATTTCTCTCCTGACCCCATGTGCGTTTGTCACAACAAAAGTGCTGGAGAAGGAAACTGCTATAGAAAAGCCATGCAACACCATCAAAGGCCACCAATGGTTGCAAAAAGCTGTCTATGCAACTGTGATCTCTGCAAATACCAGCTCAAGGCCTTTTTGTTTGCCTCAATCTGACGTGGCCTTATCTACCTCCTTTATTTTCAGTTGTGATCTGGATTAGATGACAATTCCAGTGATTGGTTTAGACCTATATAGCTAGCTGGCATTTTTTCAATGTATCAAGGAGTCTGTATGTCTCTCTTCCTACACACCTGCTGGGTCTCAACTTAGCTATCTGCTATAGCTTGTGTATTAAAAGAATGCCTGATTGGTCTAGGCCTGGCTTACTCCTTATCTGCTGCCTCTAAGGCCCACACAGAAACTGCCCATATGTTATGTAGTCCCCTTTCCCTCTCAGGTCTTCAAACAGCTACAAAGTATCTCAGCCTTCAGCAGTTCAGTTTTCTTCTTCCAGCAAATCTTCTAGAGCACAGCTCAGAGCAGTAGCCCTGCAGAGCTATTTACTCTTCAGTGACAAAGACCTTCGCTTCCTCTTCACTGTAGTGATGCATCTTTATGGTTATTCTGTGGGCCTGCGTATCACCTAAAATCTGGAACTGCTCCACTTCTAAAATCTTAACCCGCAACATACCAATGTTGGAATACATCTTCTTCTTCCACATTCTTACTTTCATTACATCCCCTTCTTGCGCTTAACTAGTTGTTGGTTTCTGTTCCCCCCCCATTCACAGAATAAACTGCCAATCCTCTTTCAGCCTTGCTTCCTACTATGTGCCTCTTGGCTACATCTTACGACTTTATACTATAATGACGCTGCCACCACTAATCCAGACTGCTTTCCCTCTGTGTGTCTGACTAACCTGTTTTTAAATCCTCTATGGTTGGGTAAAGCCAACTATTCCACCTCTTTGTTCCAAGACCCAGGCTACTCAGGACTGGCTTAGAACATCAGAAAATGGTGACAATTGATGACACTGCAAATTCCCAAACTCCATCTCTGGACTGGCACTTCAATACTGCCCAGAACCCCTTCTATAAGTGCAATCAGCTCTCTCTGCTTTGCCATCTAATAATTTTCGGCTTAGTACAAGAATAGTTTAAAAACGCTTGGATTTCTAAAACAAGGACTATCACAACCAATTCCTACTCAGCGTGTCTTAATCTATAATCAACTACTTTGAAGTAAAACTGACTTTTTTCTCCTACATTATCCATTATAATAAAAGGCAATAAAAGGTATTTAGTAACCCTTGTGAAACTTCTGGTATTAGCCTTCTCCTTTTCTCCATTCAAGCAGTCACTAAGTATATGGATTGCACTTCTTTATTATTGCTCCTCTCAGTCTCCTACCCTGCCAGATTTCTGGCCACCATTGCCTCTTACATGGTCCCAAGGACACTGGCTATCTTCACACTGCTGTCTGATAAATATTCCTACAATGCAAACCAGGCTCAATTATAGGACTGTGCATAATTATGCATAGTACGATCCTACTTCCCTTTTCCTTTACATAAGATTAAATCTAGACTATCACGGAAACCTCTCCCATCTCCAGCCATTTCTCATCCTGAACACCTGAAGTAGCCTGATTTCCTCACCACTGCCAAAGGCAAAGTGCTACTCTGTGCACTTCTTTCTTTGTTGAAAACACAACCTTAAGTTGTTGCTATTATGCAGCTTTTGTCTCTATGTCCAAAGTAGACATGTTAAAGTCTTCTAAAACTCTCCATAAGTCACACATTGTATGTGTTCACTTGCCAGAGAATGTATTTCTTGGGATAACTGAATTTAGTTATTGCTATGAAGAAACATACTTGATATCATCTGCAAAAGAATATATCGCAATTGTAAGTGATGAATAAAATATGTGGTGAAATCAGTGCACCAACCTAGTGTTTTGAATCATATTAAAATATTTAGCACTTGTCCTGTGCCAACAAGAGTTCGAAATGTTTTATATATATTAACTACTGTTAATCAGCTTAACAATTGTGTGATTTCTACCATTTTATTTTCACAGATGAAGAAACGGCTATATAGAGAGATAAAGAAGCTTGCTCAAGGATACACAGCTAGAAAGCAAAAGAGTTGGAGTTTGAACTTTGACAGTCTAACTCGAGGTTCTTTCTCTGTGTTTAATCAGTCAGCCACACTGCCTCTTTAGAAGCACGCAAAATGTACGCTCTAAAAAGTAATGTCAATGTGTTAGGTGTCAAACAGTAAATGAAATTTCTCAGAATACTGCTCTCTGCCATATCAATAGTAGATTTAATACAACCACCAGGCAAATCAAGCCAAGAAACTCAGCCCTGGAGGTCAGACCAAACTGGTGGCCAGCCAAGAAATAGACAAAGGAATGTTCAGGGGCAGAGTTTAGGGAGGTGGGAGTGTGTGTTCACAGGGGCAGAGGGAGTAAGGGGTGATGTGCGGTCAAGGTTTACAGGTTAGGGCATGGATCTTAGAGGTCATACCAGGGAAGGGAGTACAGGAAAGAATCCCATCCAAGTAAGAAATCATCAGATGCATGGTTCCGTTTTTAAGCTGCCAAAATTAAGAAGGTGGGCGTGAATTTGCACAGGACTGTGGAAAACAGAAGTTTCTGGGTCTGGCTTGGGATTTTACACAGCTGCATTATAGGGGTATCACTATATTATTTCTAAGCAAAGATCTCTTGATTTGAGAAGCTTTCCTGGACAGAGAGACTGCTCATATCCCCGAAGTGGGGCAGGGATAAATGGGAGAGAGATGGCAGAGAAGTTATCTCTGACGAAGCATCCCAGGTATTCTGTTGTAAGTCTAGAGGTGAAAATAGAAAGCTCTGCTCCTTAAAAGCTATGAGAACTTAAGAAAGTTCATGACCATTTGTAAGCTAGGGTTATTAAGAGGGTCTGTTTTATATGGATCAATTAAGTAGCAAACATCTTTTGAAATATAAGTTGAACACAGCTTTTTTAGAAATTTGTAAACTTTATTTTGATAAGCAAAAACACATATAAATATTCATATTCCTCTCCTCACATTTTTATAAGAATTCAAGCTAGAAAAAATTAACTATGTTGATAGGCTTAGAGAAAAATTAGGTGTCAGTGTCCCACAGAATTCTCTCCATCTATTTGCTACGATGAATCTTAACAGTTTATTTTTTAATAAGTGGAATATGTTAATCAATTAATTGAGCTAAAGCTATTACTTAATGAGGTAGAAGGGTAAATTAACTGAAATGTGACTGGCATTCTTCAATATAAGAAAGATGGCTGGGCATGGTGGCTCACGCTTATAATCCCAGCACTTTGGGAGGCCGAGGCGGGTGGATCACGAGGTCAGGAGATCAAGACCACGGTGAAACCCCGTCTCTACTAAAAAAAATACAAAAAAATTAGCCGGGGGTGGTGGCGGGCGCCTGTAGTGCCAGCTACTTGGAGAGGCTGAGTGAGGCAGGAGAATGGCGTGCGTGAACCCGGGAGGCGGAGCTTGCAGTGAGCCGAGATTGCGTCACTGCACTCCAGCCTGGGCGACAGAGCAAGACTCCGTCTCAAAAAAAAAAAAAAAAAAAAAAAAAAAAAAAGAAAGATACTGTTAGCCTGGGAATCACATGGATATTCTGTGGATTCACAGACACGTTAGTCCGTGTGCCTTCAGTATGGCTTTATGTGCAGCTTGTTCTAAAATCTCAAGTTAGCAAGTTTCTGTATTCCTAAAAGGTAATAATTAGAACCAGAGTATCTGGGGAAGTCACCACACAGCAATAAATATTGGGTCTCCAGAGCCAAGTCTTAACATTTTGTTTTCTTAATAGCTTAAATTATTTATGAACATGTGTTTGAACAATTCTTAAACCCAGTAGCTAAACTGAGTTGCATATAGGCCTAGAGGGGTGTAGGCTAGGGCCGTTCTGTGGAAAATCTGTTAAGTCAGGGAGCAGAAATAATTCTGCTTAATCTTTGATTGTCAACCATAGTGGGGGATGGTAAGAATAATGGGAGACTTTATATAAAGGCAGCTGCTTATAATTGAGGCATTGTCAGCTGACCACAAACATTTGTTTCCACTGAGAGACTCCTAATGAGTGCTACTGTTGAAGGCAATGCATTAATGTGATTATTGTTTTATATCTAAGAAGGGATCAAGAGGATAATCAAATATTCATGTTACCAGGCAAGCAATGGGCTCACTGCCTGATGAGCATAGAAATCAATACCATGGCACCAGCTTTTGAGAAAATAAAAGCTTTATTGCAAGTTGATTGGCAAGGAGACAAGAGCCAACAGAAATGTGTCTCCCAGAGCTGGGGGCTGGGGCAAATTTTATAGGCAGAGGGTAATGATCTGATTGGATCTTGCAATGAGAAATGCTCTGAGGCATGATCGGACTGGATTGTGCCATGAAATGATGCCAGGACTTGATCTGATTGGATCATATATCATGACATGAAGTGTCCACTTATTAATTCAGTCCCCCATTTCTTGGTCTGAGCACTTAGGTTCCACCCATGCTTGCAGGCTTAGATAATCTGGACATGATCAGATTGCATAATTTGCAATCTAGGGAATCCATGGCAACTGAAAACTCACCATTTTATTACACAAAGTTGAGTCAGATTAGGCTGGTTCTGTGGTTACAATAATCTACCACAGAGTTTTTTAAGATTTAACTTCAAATATCCTGCATCAGAACCATCTGGAAAACTTGAGAATCATCGCAGACTGTACAAAATGTTTGCTAGTGTAGCCCGGTAATATTCATGTTTGATTCTTTCTGGGCCTCTGACAATGCTTTCTGAGAATATTCTTGAGAATCATCCACTTTGTAGCTACCCATAAATATGATCTTTGGTGACAGATTGCCTTCACTTCCCCAGTACTTCCAACAGTTGTGAGTGCCTTTACTTCACTGTATTATATCTCTTCCTACTCAAAATACACAGAATGGCTTCTGCTTTCCAGACTGAATCCAAACTGATATGCTCAGGTGATAGAGAAAAGACACTGAAATTAAAAATGTGACCTCTGTTTTATTATTGCTAATAATGAAGCCTCCTTTTATTCTTTTATAGTAGGTGATCTCCCACCAGAGTGTACCAACATGTGGATCGGTCAAGATAAATCATTACAGTGTGTCGAGAAACTATTAGAACACCTATATAAAGGTAGTCTCAATTTTTATTAAGTTCTAAAAACATAAATGAATGTCAATATTTATATGTGTAAGCTGTTAAAAATTACAACAAATACTCTAATGCTCATCAACCATCCTGGTAACTAAAACATCAGCAATATTTCTGAGTTTCTCCTCAAATTCATCTTCTCTTTTCTGCTGTTTGTCTCTTTCCCAAGTTATACATTGGTAATAAAACTGAAATTTTTGGTCTTCATTTCTTTACTCCTTTTGCAACTTGCTTTTATATTAACTAACACAAGGATTTTCAGATTTAATTTATGTAACTTCTCTAGTAGCTACAGTTCATCCTTTTTTACTACAGAAAAGTTTTGTATTATGAGAACGTAACACAATATGTTAATTTATTTTTCTCCCTATAATTATTATGATTCTTTTTTTTGGTACTTTTGTTCGTTCATTTGTCTCATTTGTTTTGCCAGTATACACAGTGCCACTGTTACAAGCATTCAATATTTGTTATGTAACTACTGGCAAACATAGGTCAATGTTTCTATGGAATATTCTCTCAGGAGATTTCTGACTTGTTGGGTCTTCACATTCTCAGCTTCATTAGATAATGCCAAATTGCTTTTAAAAATATTCCCACTAGTGTAGAGTCTATCTGGTTTGTATGAGTTCCCGTTATTCTACATCCTTGCCAAAACTTCATGTTTTGGGACTTGTTAATTTTTGCCAATCTGGTGGGTGTAAAATGGTATCTCATTGTGGCTTTAATTGGAATTTCCCTGATTACAAAAGAGGTTAAACTCCTTTTTCAGAATTAAGAGCTATTCATCAAAATGCCCATTTGTGCATATTGCCAATTAGTATGCTGAGTTATTTATCTTTTTCTTACTAATTTGTGGGAGGTTTTCATATGTTCTGGAGAGTAATCCTTTGTTAATTACATATTTGTTGAACCAGTATGCATTGTAGCTCTTTGCATTTTTTATACTTATTGCTACACAGAAATTATTAACTTTTTCCTCATCTATTTTTTGATCCTTTAAAAATTAACGCTTTGGGCCGGGCATAGTGGCTCACACCTGTAATCCCAGCACTTCGGGAGGCTGAGGCAGGTGGATCACGAGGTCAGGAGATCAAGACCATCCTGGCTAACACGGTGAAACCCCGTCTCTACTAAAAATACAAAAAGTTAGCCAGGAGTGGTGGCGGGTGCCTGTAGTCCCAGCTACTCGGGAGGCTGAGTCAGGAGAATGGCGTGAACCTGGGTGGCGGAGCTTGCAGTGAGCTGAGATTGTGCCACTGCACTCCAGCCTGGGCGACTGAGCGAGACTCCATCTTAAATAAATAAATAAATAAATAAATAAAATAAAAAATAAAAAAATTAACACTTTGATAGAACAAAGACATAAAATTTTCTCCTGATTTCACTTAAAAATGTTTCCTAACTTTGCATTTTTTTGTATAGACCTTGAATTCACATTATAAATGTCAAAATTGGCAGGAAATGTAAAATGAACAGGAAAACTCTGAAAGTACCTAAAATAGTAAACAAATTGTGATAATAAATATGAATCCTGTGTTTAAACTTTTCATGTTATTGTTTGTTTTGAGATTATTAAGAGAATAGATTCAAAATGAAATTACAAGTAATTTTACTTTGAGGTAAAAAATTTACTAATATGGTAATTTTATTGGAATATAGAATACTTGTAGGTCATTGGCATATTCGAAAATATACATTGTGAATTGTGCAGTAATGGAACCTAGTCCTTCTTTGAAACTGAGTGAATGTGCTATATCTTTAGTTGGAAAACTAATGAGACCTGTAAAAAGGCTTTTTAAATCTGTCGTGTATTAACTCTTAGGAAATGTTTTTAAAGCATTCAGACAGAGGCAACAGAAAAATCTAGGTTTTTTAATTCTGTTTGTTTTTCATGTAAGAATATTTGATCTTCTTACCTGCTTAATTTCACCTGGTTTGTTCAATTACTAGTATATAAACTTGTACCGAACTTTCAGAAATGTAATTTATACAACTTTCTTGTGAAAATGTTTACTCTTTATCTTAAAAAATTAAAAATCAAAAGTTTGACTGCATTTGTGTCCAGATTTCTTGAGATTCAAAACAATTTTATGAGTGTTCTAATATGCATATACAGGTAAGTTCTAAATTAAGGCAGTTTAGGGTCTTTTTCCTCATATAAACATTCTGTAAAATAAAATGATGGCAAACTATTATTTCACTTTTTATGAACAAAATGAAAGAGAAAATTTCAGATCTCTCTACACTCCATTCTGGACTTCAGTGTGCACAGAAAGGCATCAAGAGTTAACTAAAGAGGAAGAATAAAATAAATATCTAACTCTCTTTAAAGTGTTATATTTCTATGGCAAGTATCTGGATTTGTTTTTATAAAGTCTTTTAAAATTACTTTTGTGCAAGCTACCATAAAATATAATATTGATATTTTGGAAAATATCGGGGTTTAATTCTAAACTTTATTAAGTTAATATTTATCTGAATAAATTTGGAAAGTAATCGAACTTCTTTCAGCCACAATTAGTTTTCTCAACTCCTATAGATCACACAGTCATGTGAAAAGCAAATGAAAAAGTACTTTGTAAACCTTAATATTTTTATATTCCTGTAATATATGATGTGGAAATGAGACAAAACAACGTTATCATTTAGAAGTCCCAGAGGAAACTTTTAGTGAGTCCATTAAATTTATGTTAAATCTATTTTGAGGCAAAATATTATTTATTTTTTTGAACTACATATCATAAAATTAGAAGTTTCCCAAGAGAGGTTATAGAAGAAATTATGGATTTAACACTAGTTAGGTAAGAATGTAATCTTGTTTTAATATTGCAGGCTTTCAGCCAGGATTATACCTCATACATTGCTCGAATATTTTCCTCAAATAATTGAATACTTTGGAATGGAATTTTACATTCGCTCTATATGCCAGCCCTCAAGCCTCAACTAAGCTCCACTTGAAAAACAATGCTGTACACATCACCCAAGCAAAAACTTTCTCACATTAATTAAGAGATTCTGATTGGATCCCAGCAATCAACTCATATCGCGCCATATCATCCACATTATTTGTAGAGTAGGCCATGATATTTATTACTGTTGGCCTGGCAGCTGTGTCTTCTAAATTTTGAGGTGGTTACAAATGGAAATGGGCCACACACCCCAAACTTACTTTCTTTCATTACTTCATTTTTTCTGGCACTTGTAGTTGCATTTATGGAATTTATATATTTCATAACACTGTCTCCTTAAGCAAGGATTAGCAGCAGCATCAACAATAAATATGACCGAAAAGAAACCCAGGATTGTCTCCAGAACAATAGAATGTTCATTGGTAGTGGTTATATCCAATTCAAATGATAGATTTGTTAGCCTCTTCTTTTGCTTAGATTTGTTTGGCTCAAAAATAGCTTCAAAGATAACCAAATTAGGTAGATCAGTATGTTCAGGAATAGTGATTGCCTAAATAACAACTAAAAGTTGTATACTAATTTTGATTATTTCATATCAATATTAATTACTTTAAGATTCATAAGAAAGCAAAGGAAATATAAATATACATGTTAATTATCAGTCTTTTTGTCATTTGATAAAGGAATTAATTTTATTTTGATATGGTTAAGGATAATGTCAGCCAAAACTAAATCTACAGATTTTATCACATTGAAAAAAATTTAGATGTAAATATGAAAAGAAAATAATATGAAGATAGAAGTATTGCCCTTCAGAGCTTGAAGGAAAGACTTCCTATCATGAAGTCTGTTTATACTAAAATAACTTCTGCCTTTTTATCTGTTTCTCTATGTATTTATTAGAATCTCACCCACATAAAACATGTCTACTGAAAGAGATTGTTTGCAAATTAGTGCCCAAAATGTACTTCCTTGTACGTATGCTTTTGGATAATCACCCAATCCTGCACTGACTTTTTCACTGCCATGTGACATTCTCTTTTTATTGGACAATAATAAATGAAAAGTGCTTGTGTACATGGCCTAACTTCTTTTGCTACTGAGAACGTGTCCCAAACCACGTGAACAAGCCCAGGCAAGACTCTCGGAGGGTGAGAGGACACTCAGAGAGAGGGCCCACCGGTCCCCCCATTTCCTCTTAGCCATTCCACCAGTTGCATATAAAGATTAGTTACATGAGCCCAGACCAGGACCATTACCCAGCTGAACTACAGAATCAAAGACAAATATGTGATGATTGTTTTTGCTACTAAGCATTGGAGTTTTTTTTTTAATAAGACAAAATACACTTATCATCATTATATTTTCAATAAAACAGAAAATACAAAAGAAAGCAATTTGTGGTGAGTTTATTAATCTGATCTTTATTCTTACCTTAATATGTATTTCCAAGAACTGAGTTTTGACACATTCTCACATTTGCACGTTTATACAGTATTGGAACATGCAGTCTTATATACAACTTTTTTATAGAATGACTTGAACACTACAACTAGCTAAATTAAATTTTTTTAAATGGCTCATGTATAATTCTGAATTTAAAGTTTTAAAATTAATTTTTAAAAGCCATCTTAATACATTTTATGTACTGAAATTATGTTTAAGTTACTATGAAATGGAATCTTTCTTTAGAGCTTTTATCTTTGGATAATCTGTTGTTTATAGCACTCTACCCAAGACAGAATTTGCATGTGATTTTGAATGCCCTATAGGGATGCAAGATTTTTCTAGACTTCTTTGTCAGACTTGCAATGGGGGTGCCTCATTTACTTGGCCCACCATGCTCAACCACTTGCAGGAGGGAGCACATGAGCGAGCCAGTATGGGATCCATGGGACTGCTTTGGGCATTGGCAGCAGCAAGCTCCATGTGAGCCCTGTGGCAGCACCCAGGTGGGGTGCCTGTGACACCTGAAGACCCAGACATGTTACAATGCTCTCTTAGCTCCACTGTCCATGGACAGTGGTGTCTTATCAGCTCGGTGGGCCCCTTGCCTCATCGCATGGGGTGGCTGCCCTCCTCCAGTGAGGGAAAAGGGCCAGTGTGACAGCCTTTGAGGGGTACCTGCCATGGGTGGGTCCCAAGCTCTTGTCCAGAGTCCAAGAAGAATGAGGTCACACAGACATTTGAAGGATAGTGGAAGTGGAGAATTTTATTTAGCAATGGAAATGTCTCTCAGCAGAGATGGGAGCTGGACAGGGGATGGGATGGGCAGGTAATCTTTCCCTGAAGTCAAGCTGTCTCTCCTCCAAAATCCAGCTATCCCTCTGAAGTCAAGTTGCCTCTCTACAGTCAAGCCACTTTTCTCTCTTCTACTGACTGAGTCTGGGGTCTTTACAGGCACAGGATGTGGGGCAGGGTGAGCCATAGGTAGTTTTGGAAAAGGCAACATTCTATTGGTAAAAATACATTATTCAGAAAGAACCAATCAGGAGAGAGTGGGAAAACAGGGATAGAAGTTCTCACTTTGGGCAACAGGTTTTAGGCTTTTCAGCTGAAAGGTGGAGTTTCACTGGGGACCCTCCCCTGTCTGCCAAGAATTTCCGTCCCTCCTGCCTCTATCAATAGGAAAATATATTCATGAAGTGCAAGAGCTATTGCCAAGTCTCATGAATATTCTCAAATATATTCTCCTGAAGGAAAAAAATGACGCAAGGGGAAACAATGTGAAACAGCCTTTATAAAAATTAATATATACTCCAAGCCAACAGAAGGATTACAGATCATGCCTTCAACTACAGAAAGTACAAGAAGAAGCATCTGGGGGAACAATGGGCAGAGTAAATGCTGTGGAGTTACAAAAGAAATGTCCATAAGTCAACCCTGCAGGTAATAAAATAGGTTCTGTACAGTGGTATTTGTTTGTCTTTAAGCTCCACTCACCTATGTCTTTAAAATTTGTATATCTGTTTTATATCAATTTATTCTGTTCAAGTCCATATCAACACAGATTCTAAAAACTGGATTCACAGCTATTTCTGCTAACTTCCTGAAAAGCCTGATTTTTATCTAGAAAACAAATAGAATAAACTCAAGTTTCTCTCCTCTGGTCTTCTCATATCAGTGGCATAGCACTATGTTCAATGTTGTCATAGGGACCACCTCTTATACTCTCACAGTGACCTCTGTTGCAAAAGGGAACCATTATTGTCCCAAATCCCTAAAAACACAACAGGGACAGGCCTGTGCTTTCTAAGATTTCACAAAACCAAGAAAAAAAATGAAATTAAAAGAAAAAGTAGCTTATCACTATTATTATGCCCTCTTAAAATCCAGAGTTCTAGGGTGCACCTCATCATCCCTGATTAGAACCTGGTAGTTTTCTATGTAGTAGTGGCCAACTCAGCCTGACCAACAGGAATGCATTCCTGAAACTCCCTGCTCTTCTTTAATGATAAAAGATTTTATTATCTGTCCAAGTTCAAGTCCCATCCCATTTTCTTCTCAAGACATACATAATTCATGATTAATAATAAAACAATTCCCTTGGAGAGTCTCTCCCAACAGAAAATTGGCTGTATCCAAGGCACAGTAACAAACATAGTAGTTGAAAGTACATTATGCCAAGTTTGTGTTTATTATCTTAATGACACTATAGGTATCTCACCCTCAGTTGGCCTAGATTTTTGATAACCAGAATGCGGCATCTCCTTTACATGATATTTCTCCTAAAGTTAAATAAAAGTAAAATTAGACATAAAAGTCCTTGTTGCTATGATCTGGTTTTATTCTACTGCCTACTTTGAGTAAATGCAGAGACTAAGACAAAGAAACAAATAGGACTAAAAATATATTGCTAAAAAATCCATTTTTGGTCCTTACAGTACTTTAAATCTCCATTTGGGAACTCTTTTTTTCAAACAATTTTTTAAAAACAATTCTATTGATTTTAAAAAATGGCTTAAAGTTGATCAAGTTTTGGATTATGTTCAATAATAGTTTATAATCAAGTTATTTCATTCAATTTTTATTGGTGAACAGAATACTTAACATCGTCTTATAAAGCCTCTATGTGGGTTCCTATTTTAGTATGTTCTACCTTATATGTGCATGATATTAAGCAACTCTTCCCTCAGAATAAAGGTGTACACTCCTCTAAAGACAAACGTTGATACGCTGAAGGCAGAAACAAATTTACCACCCTCCTAATCGTGGTTTTCTGGCCACAGATCCTACTACAAGTTACCCAGAGTAACTTCAAGCAATTCATAGCAATATCCAAGTTGCCAATAGATTATCAGAAGGGACAGTACTGTGAGTCGTTCCTCTGGAATGCTAAGACAGAAATGTGAAAAATAAATTTACTAAAAATGAGCTGAGATATTGGAACCCTTCAGGAGAAACAGACAATGGACCTGAGACATCAGGAGCTCTTTTGAAGATGGCCTACCAAAGTTATCAAAAATCAGCTTAACTTCAGGAAAGCCATGCAGAAAGGAGAGTTGAGCCTTAAAATGCCCACGTTAAGTAGCTGTTGGATGAGATAAGTGAATACGAAATAATTCAATGCTTACTACCTAGAGGCTTCAGTCCCGCCCTATAGTGATATGACCTTTGAGGGAATTCATTGTGTTAAATTGTCATGCTTACTGATGAGCTCAAAACTGTCTAATAATCTTCTGAGTAGACTGATACCAAGTGTACTTCATGAGAGTATTTTGACTCTGAATACTTAGGGGAACTTAAGAAGGCCTTTGGTGATCACTGCAGACGTCCTCTGATTACAGATGGTATGTAAAGGAATAGGGCTAGATAAAAATTTTAAGGAGGGCCAACAGATAAGAGAAGGGGACATAGGACTGTACTTTGAGGCACTTTAGAAGTTAGAGGTCAAGGGGAAAAGGAGGAATCAGGAGGAAACTGAAGAAGAAACACCTATTGATGTGGAAATACAATGAAAAGAATGTGGTATACTGAAAACCACAGGAAAGTTGTATTTTAAAAAGATAGGAGAAATCGCCTGTGTCAAATGTCACCTAATACTATAAAATAGAATATTGCGAGAAAGAGCGTGGTGTAAGGGGATAGTTATTTTTGGCTGATCTCTGTTCTGATTGGCTAACACCCATGCCACACCCTAAAAGGCAACTTTAGTCCAACTTTGCTGGAATTTGGGCGAGAAGTGCACAGGGGAGTTAGAGTTGGTTTTAAGCATACTCTACCTTGTCCTAAAGATGTCATGTTGTCAACATCTTCAGTGGCAAGAGTATGTGGAGACAGTGGAAAAATGACTAGGAAGGGAAAGAAAAAAGAAATAGGGCAAGGGACAGTTTAGCTTGTACATACATCAGTATTTCATTCCTTTATAAGAAATTACCAAAGGAAATGAAACAGAAGTTTTTCTCTATTTTTGCTTTTCCTAAATACTAAGAATTAAATTCCTTGTTAAAACTAAACTATATCAAAAGAGAAATACATAGAGAATAATAAATATTTGAGGAGCTCATTGATACTGACACCTATTAATCATCCTAAATATCTAAGGACAATACACAACTGTGTTTTTATGACTGATTAAATTTCAAGGTGATTACTTCAGAATAGATTGTGTGTTGTTGTATTTTTTAAAAATTACATGCTACATTCGGTGCACAGTCATTTCCCATTCTTCATATGGCACATGGCACTTTCTTATATGACACATATGGGCTGGGAAATGTCTCAATGAATGGAAGGTGCAGTTCCAGTCATTTAATACACCCTGCTGCCAGTCAGTGCATGTTGCTTTTTGCCGTTCACTTAAAAATTCCCTTTTGTTTTATCAACAACTTCACCTCCGCTAAAAACAGGTTGTCAAGAATGACTACACCTGGCATTTTATTCATAAGGAAATTTCACATTACATCATAGTATTTGGAAAGAGAATGTGGAAAGTTGATATTCTCTCAAATCCTTGTGCTTTACTTCACTTTTTTACATGAAAAGTACTGTTAACAAGTATTTTCATGATTGGCACCAGCAGTCAGGCTGTAAGAAGTTAAGCATCCAGCACATCTCAGCTGTGTAGCCATTGATCCAAATGCTCTCCTTTCCCCCTGAAAAAAGCAGGGGTCACAATTTGGCTATGTGGTAGTTATCTTCATGACCAAGCCAATTCATGGTGACAGACTATTATATTCCATTAATTTCTAAGCCAACATGAGGCTGCAGGTGATGGAAATCAGGTTACATTTTTAGATATGTAATAAACCCACTTTTTAGAGCTAACTCGCTCATAATCAGTATCATCTAGATAAGAGCTAGGATGAGAATTTATTTCTACAAAAAAATTTTTTTTAATTAGCTGGGCATGGTGGTGCATACCTGTAGTCTGAGCTACTCTGAAGGTTGAGGCAAGAGAATCCTTTGAGTCCAGAGGGTTGAGAATCTAGTGAGCCATGATTGATCACACCACTTCACTCTAGCCTGGGCAACAGAGTGAGAACTTGTCTTAAAAAAAAAAAAAAACAACAACAAAAAAACAGACTACCCAATTAATAGTGCAGACAAAATTTCAGGAGTGAGATATCTGTATTTATTCTATCCATATATAATAGAAAGTCCATTTGTTCAAGTAAAAATTTTAGTTGTGACCAAATGCAAGATGCCTAATACTTCCAGCAAGTATCGACTGTAATGTGATCTTAAGGATGAAATTTATTTAATTATTTATTTATTTATTTATTTAATTTTTGAGACAGAGTCTCACTCTGTCGCCCAGGCTGGAGTGCAATGGCACAATCTCGGCTCACTGCAACTTCTACCTCCCAGGCTAAAGCGATTCTCATGTCTCAGCCTCCCGAGTAGCTGTGATTACAGGCATGCTCCACCAGTGCCTGGCTCTAATTTTTTATTTTTAGTACAGACAGGGTTTCACTATGTTGGCCAGGTGTCGAACTCCTGACCTCAAATGATCCACCCGCCTCGGCCTCCCAAAGTTCTAGGATTACAGACATGAGCCACTGCGCCTGGCCAAGAATAAAATTTAAAGAGCAAATCAAAACCAAACAGTGTGATTATAGAGGTTATTGTGAATAATATTTGGGGCACACTTTCTAGGAGGAAATCAGTAGCGAAATAGATTCTTTGTAATTGAATCTAATTACTCAGATAACTTTATCACATACTTGTAAATCACTGAGAAGCAATAGGAATTGGCTGAAGACTCTAGACTTGGAAGTAGGAAGCTTGGCTTCAGCCCTGAAGATTTTCTGGATTATTTTTTAACCTTGATAAAGTACTAATAACATCTCAAGCCTTTTTGTAAAGAGAGGAGTAGTTTTCATGATCATTAACCTTTTTGGATTGTGAAAGCTTCTGAGTCTAGGATGAAAGCTAATGACCCATTTACCCAGAAAAACACAAGAAAGAACAAACCCAAGGTTTAAGGATACTCAACGCAACCAAAAACAATACTGCCAGTTAGTTTTTCTGCGCATATACATTTATTTGTATATGTTCTACAAAATATATTTTATATGTATAGTTTTGTACTTTTCTATATGTTCTATTTACAGTTCTGCAACTTTTTTTCTTTCATAATGAATGGGTATTGAAATTTGTTAATTTACTTTTCTGCCTCAAATGAGAGGCTCATATAATTTTTCTTTGTTAGCTTGTTGATAAGGTAGATTACATTGATTGATTTTCAAAAGTTGAACTAGCCTTCCATACCTGAAATAAATCATACTTGATTTTGATGCATAATTATTTTTATACATTTGTTGGATTTAGTTTGATAGTACATTATTGAGAATTTTGGCCTCTACATTCATGAAAAGTATTGATCAATATTTTTCTTTGCTTACAATTATCTATTCGTTTTTTGGTATTAGGTTAATTGTGGTTTCATAGAATAAATAGGAAATGTTATTCCTCCTATTTTCTGGAAAAGATTGTAGAAAATTGGTATGATTGTATTGTTACATGTTTGATAGAATTAACCAGTGAACCAACAGGCCTGGTGCTTTCTTTTTTCAAAGGTTATTAATTATATATTTAACCCTTTTTATATTTATAGGACAATTTAGAGTATTTATTTCTCTTTCTTCCAGGTTTTGTCCTTCAAGGAATAGGTACATTCCATCAAAGTTATGAAATTGGTGGGTGAACACTTATCAATAGTATTGCTTTATTTTTGTATTACTATCCATGGATCAGTAGTGATGACCATGCCCTCATTTCTGATATTTGTAAGTTGTATCTTTCTTTTTTTCTTGGTTAGCCTGGCTAGATATTTACAAATTTTCTTGATCTTTTCCAAGAATCAGATTTTTTTTCATTAATTTTCTCTATTGTTATCCTGCTTCAATTTTATATTTTTCTTCTGTAATTCTTACTATGTCGTATATTTTCTTGCATCAGGGTTAGTCTTTTCCTCTTTTTACAGTTTTTAAAAGTTTAAACATAGGTTATTTATTTTAGATCTTTCTTCTTTTTTAAAGTATTTATTTCATGCCAGAAATTTTCCTATCACCATCACTTTCATTATGTTTTATAAATTTTGATGTTATATTTTTACTTTCATTTAGTTTTAACTAGTTTTTATTTCTTTTGAGATCTTTTTTTGGCTGAAGACTTATTTAGTAGTTCTATTTTTAACATCAAAATATTTGAGGATTTTCAGGTCTGTGACTGCTTCCTTGTTGAATTCCATGTAATCTGAACACATACTTGGTATAATTTCTTATATTTTAAATTTCAGAAGGCTGTGTTTTATTACCCTGCACATTGTCTTGGTAGATGTTCCATGTCAAATTGAAAAGAATGTTTATTTTAATGTTGGGTAGAATATTCTTTAAATGTCAATCAGGTCAACTTACTGATAGCATTACTCAGGTCAACTTACTGATAGCGTTACTCAGGTCAACTATATTTTTACTTGTTTTTTGCTTACTTGATCCTATTAATTCTAACATGTAGTGTTGAATTCTTCAAGTGTAATAATTGTTTTGCCTTTTTTACCTTTTAATTCTATCAGCATTGTCTCATGTATGTTGACACTCTTTTTAGAGGTATACGTATTTAAGATTGTTGTCTTTCTGAAAAATGGACATTTTTGCAATTATGTAATGTCTCTCCTTATTGCTGATGGTTTTTCCTGTTCTGAAGTCAGCTGTTCAATATGCAGCTATCTACTGCAGCTTTCTACTGATTATTTTTAATACAGGATATCTTTGTTTATACTTTACTTTTAATCTAGTTGAATGTTTGTTTTTAAAATGGGGTTTCTCATTAACAACATATAGTTCATTGGGTCTTGAGTTGTTATCTTAATCCACTCTCACAATCTCTGTTGTTTAATTGGCGCATTAATTCCTATTTAAGGTGCTTATTGATATAGAAGGATTAACAGATAACATGTTTGTATGCTAACATGTTTATATTGTTTTCTATTCCATTGTATTTGTTCTTTCTCTTTTTCTTGTTTATCTGCCTTCTCTACTTCTAGTTGAATATTTTCTATAATTCAATTCTTCTGATTTTATTTTTATTCATAGTATATCAATTATATTTATTGTTTAATAATTGTGTGCTTTTCAAGAACCTATGATATTTATTTTCAACATTACACATAACTACACTTCATGCAGATGTATCCTTTATGACATTTCTGTCATTTATTTAATTTTACTTGGCATAATCACACAAAACATTGTTACTGTTATTGCTTAAAATACCTATCTTTTAGATCAATTAAAATTAAGAAAAAAATATGGTTTTTATTCTACTTTCATTTACCCTTCCAAAACCTTTTTTATGTAGATCTAAGTTTCCGACATAAATTAATTTTTTTCTGCCTGAAGAACTTCTTCAAATGTTTCCTGAGGACAGGCCTGCTGAAAAAGATTTCCTCCATTTTTATTTCCCTAGAATAGTCTTTACTTATCCTCACTTTTGGAAAATAATTTTGCTAGATATATTTTTCTCTGTTTAGTTCTTTACATGGTTTATGACAAAAAATGTGCTGTAATTTTTTATCCTTATTTCTTCATAGGTAAGTTAGATTTCTCTGCACCTCTTCTCTCTCTTTTTGTTTCTTTCAAGAGTTTCTTATTTTCTTCATTTGAATAAGAAATGTGCAGGAATAATTTTTGTGGTTATTAATCTTGCTTAATATTCTTAAAGCTTCCAGGAACTATTTTTTGTGTCTATTATTAATTTTGGAAAGTTGTCAGGCATTAATACTTCAAATAATTATTCTGGTATTCGCTGGTAGTCCAGTTGTGTATATGATATGTCTTTTGATATTATTGTAGTGTTTGAGACTCTTATTTTTCTGTTTTAATTCATTCTTTTCCATTTTCTATTTCCTGTTTGCCTTTTAGTTTGGGAAGCTTTTTGTTGTTGTTGTTTTGTTTTCTTTTGTTTTTTTGAACCATCAAGTTTGACTATCATCAATTAAAACTATTTTTTATTCCCTGCTTTTATTTTTTTATTACTCTTTTGAGTTTCTCTCCCTCTCTGTCTGCTTATATTATGCATCTGTGCTTGTTGGTTGTCTACTTTTTCCATTAGAATCTTAAGAAAATTATGATAGTAACTTAAAAATCCCTGTCTGAAAACTGATAATGCCAATATCTGAATCTGGGTCTAATGATTGTTTTGCCTATTTTCCCTCTTCATTGGGTTTAAAAAAAATATTTGTTTGGTTTTGCCTTTCAGTATGCTTTGTGTTTTGTTCTTGTTGTGGTTGTGGCTGTTATGAGGTTGAAAGCCATACATGCTATATTGGATAATATAAAATGAGGTAACTAGGCCTTTTTTGTGAGGGTCATGTTAATATGGCTAGAAGTTTGTGTTTATTATTTGTTATATGTATTAGTTCCAGTGACTTCAAATTCCCCTTTTTGACCTTGGGCTTCTCTATATATCTCTCTCAGAGAGATTCTGTATTTTTTAGTTCTTTAAATAGATTTTTAAATAAATAGATTTAATAATTTAATAATTTAGATTTAATAAATAGATTCTTTAAGAAAATAGATTAAATAAATTGATTTTTAAAGCTTCCTGTAGTGATTCTTTTCTTTCAAGGTTTTTGGTCAATCTTTTTATTCCCATCTGGTATTATTCCCCAGGCATCTATATTGTTAAACAATTGCTGCTAATTGTTTTCAGCAATCACCCAGGGACAGGGATTTTCTTACTGGATGAACTCCATTGAATGAGCTTTTTTTTCTCCCTATTTCTACTGAATGAGTTCTTTTAATAGTGAATGAGCTGTTGTCATCACTAAGTGAAATAATCACAAACCCTGTGAATGGAGCTCTTCAGGGAGTTGCCAGGTCAAATAGTGACAATTATCTGATGATGGGGCTTTTTGACAAACTCCATTCCTACTATACCTACCCCTGTAGCTGTTAAGTTGCAGTTCTTCACAACTACCATTGTTTAAAAGCTGTTGGTTTTTAAGATGACAACAAACCTGGTGAGCGGAGAATGGAAATAAAGCATGTTAAAAAAAAATTTGTCTTGCCAAATTTTAAACATTTTGATTGAATAAATATTCCTCAGCTAGTATAAGCCTCTAGTTAAGCATTCTAAAACAGTTGATTTTGGCCATTTTGGCCAATGTTCTCTCATTGTTTTTGTAGAGGATTATATTTTTGGAGTTTCTAACTCCACAATTCCAAAAGTTTCACTCTGTGTTGTTCTATAAGTCAGTTCTCACATTGCTATAAAGGAATGCCTCAGACTGAGTAATTTATAAAGAAATGAGGTCCAGTTGGCTCATGGGTTCACAGGCTGTACAGGAAGCAAGGCTGGGGATGTCTCGGGAAACCTACAATCATGACAGAAGGTGAAGGGTAAGCAGTCATGTCTTACATGACCAGAGCAAGAGGAAGAGAGGCAGGGGGAGGTGCCACACACTTTTAAACAATCAAATCTCATAAGCACTCATTCACTATCACGAGAGCAGCAGTAGGGGGAAATCCACTCCCATGATTCAGTCACCTCTCACTTGATTACACCTCCAACACTGGGGATTATAATTTGACATGAGATTTTACACAGCATCCTAAGGAGCCATCTAAATAATGAGATACATATGTGTATATACATATATCTCATCATTTTGAGCTGCGAACTTTTACTGGAGGCAATAGAAATACTAAATTTGAATAAAATCTGTGTCATACTCAAAGGACTTTGTTTTAAAACATCATGTTGTAGACATCATGTTATTTATGTAATTATGTATAAGAATTTTGGAATACAAGCAATATTATTTTTATAGCAGTAAGTACGATAGTTTGTGGCACTTTTCTATTGCTTTAGCTTTTCATAATTTCTTTTTGCAATTGTTTACAATGCCCATTCCCTAAGACACCCTTGAAAAATATATCTATACACTGAATAAATATCCTAGAAAATATAAACACATCAAATTGTCACAGAGTGAAGCTCAAAATTGGGGTTCAGCCTGGAAGATCACGTGCGGTTTTGGCACAGGAAGGAATTCAAGAGGGAGCCAACAACAAACTGAAATCAAGTTTATTATTAAAGTAAAGCAATAAAACGTTGGCTGTTCCACAGATCGAGCAGCCCCAAAGGCTGCTAGTTGGCTATTTTATGGTTATTTCTTGATGATACACTAAACAATGAGTGGATTATTCATTGGTTTTCCAGGAAACGGGCTAGTGGCCAGAACAGAGGGCTCCTCCTCCTTTCAGACCATATAGAATAACTTTTGAACACTTCCATGGCATTTGTAAACAGTCATGGTGCTGGTGGAAGTGCCTTTTAGCATGCTATTACATTATAATTAGCATATAACAAACAGGTAGGACAATCAGCAGTCACTTTTCTTGTCACCTTTATTTTGGTGGGTTTTGGCTGGCTTCTATAAAGCATCCCGTTTATCTGTGGGATCTTTGTGACCTGTAGCTCGCAAGAACAGCCCTGCCTAGAACCCCTATCTCAAAGTTATGAAAATGGCAAAATGTCCTTTAATGAGTGGATGTAATTACTAAAGCAATGTTATTAAGTACCAAGTGACTGCTTTTCAGCAAATGACCTTCACAATATGTACATTGAGGAAATGTTCAAGTTTTAGCTCTTTAATACTTGCAATATGTGCTTACTTTTAATTAAAGAAGAAGCAATAAGTCATTGATGTCAGATAGCTATACAAAGCCTGTGATACAATCTCAAACACTGTGTTAGATGATGTGGGAAACACAACGATGCATATTTTTTCTGAAAGATGACTCCTAACCTTGTACTAGTGATTCACAAAAATTCAAGCCCCCTTAACCATTTGATGTCTTCCCAGACACAGGACTTAACTCCAATCAGAATCCTAACTGTAGTACATATCAAATCTATTAGAAAGTAGATAAATTCAGCACACAGAGAATATAGCATTTAATGAAATTAACAAGTGAGGAAATACTTATTTAAAGGATATGCTAATGTCATTACTTCATATTTTAGGTTTTTATGGAAATTTCCAAAGAAATTCATCCTGATCGATTTACTAGACAGCTTATCATACTATGTAATCATAGACTCCTGAGAATTATCTTATTTTCCAAAACATTGTTTGATCATATATCCTTAATTTCTAGAATCACAAGTGGACGGAGGTATAAGGGCAGATGTTCCCTTAAAAAGCAAATTCAAAAAGAAAAGAGTAATTGCAAAAGGATTCCTTGGCATTTGTCTTGAGAATTTTCTTTAGAATAACACTCAACTTCAAGTCAATGCATGGAATTTCCTTCCAGTGTAGGGAAAAAACTGAAAAAATGAGAGGGACCATTGTAATTTTCAATATAACTGGGTGGTAGTATGTGGGTGTTAATTAATTATTTGTTTTTAAACCTAGTGAGTCACCTGTTATTAAAGAATAAAGAGCTCATAAAACTTTCTCATCAGTGCTAATTTGTTACCAAGAAATAACTTAATGAAGTGGATAAATATTATTTAAAATTGTTATATCCCACCTACAAAGGTAATAAGACTAAAAACATGATGCTTCTCCTTTATTTCTAGCCATTGTATTTTTTTCCAAAATTTTTCAACAAATAAATATGTTTTAATTTCCTATTGCTTTCAAAAATCAATCCAAAAAGATTAGACTGGCTCAATTATAT
Organism: Hylobates moloch; assembly: GCF_009828535.3. NCBI lineage: Eukaryota > Metazoa > Chordata > Mammalia > Primates > Hylobatidae > Hylobates > Hylobates moloch. The sequence goes on along the minus strand of NW_026652289.1, from coordinate 18,320,189 downwards.
GAACACCACCTTCATCCCAGCAACTTATAGGGGTAGCAATAAGACTCACTATAGGCATAATCTATGACCTAGTCATTTAATATAAAATTTGGACAATCACACAGAGGTGTCACTGACCTTTACAAGCACATCAATTGGGCATACAGAAAAAACTGTAAAATAAACAACTCTACAGGGGTGGAGCCAAGATGGCCGAATAGGAACAGCTCCGGTCTGCAGCTCCCAGCCTGAGCGACACAGAAGACGGGTGGTTTCTGCATCTCCATTTAAGGTACCAGGTTCATCTCACTAGGGAGTGCCAAACAGTGGGTGCAGGACAGCCGGTGCAGCGCACTGTGTGCGAGCCAAAGCAGGGCGAGCCATTGCCTCACTCGGGAAGCGCAAGGGGTCAGGGGAAACCTGGGTCCTAGTCAAAGAAAGGGGTAACAGACAGCACCTGGAAAATCGGGTCAGTCCCACCCTAATACTGCGCTTTTCCAACAGGCCTGGAAAATGGCACACAAGGAGATTGTGTCCCGCACCTGGCTCAGAGGGTCCTATGCCCACAGAGTCTCGCCGATTGCTAGCACAGCAGTCTGAGATCAAACTGCAAGGCCGCAGCGAGGCTGGGGGAGGGGTGCCCGCCATTGCCCAGGCTTGCTTAGGTAAACAAAGCAGCCAGGAAGCTCCAACTGGGTGGAGCCCACCACAGCTCAAGGAGGCCTGCCTGCCTCTGTAGGCTCCACCTCTGGCCGCAGGGCACAGACAAACAAAAATTCAGCAGGAACCTCTGCAGACTTAAATGTCCCTGCCTGACTGACAGCTTTGAAGAGAGTAGTGGTTCTCCCAGCACGCAGCTGGAGATCTGAGAAAGGACAGACTGCCTCCTAAAGTGGGTCCCTGACTCCCAAGCAGCCTAACTGGGAGGCACCCCCCAGTAGGGACAGACTGACACCTCACTCAGCCAGGTACTCCTCTGAGACAAAACTTCCAGAGGAACTATCAGACAGCTGAATTTGTGGTCTCACGAAAATCCACTGTTCTGCAGCCACCGCTGCTGACACCCAGCCAAACAGGGTCTGGAGTGGACCTCCAGCAAACTCCAACAGACCTGCAGCTGAGGGTCCTGTCTGGTAGAAGGAAAACTAACAAACAGAAAGGACATCCACACCAAAAACCCATCGGTACATCACCATCATCAAAGACCAAAAGTAGATAAAACCACAAAGATGGGGAAAAAACAGAGCACAAAAACTGGAAACTCTAAAAAGCAGAGCACTTCTCCTCCTCCAAAGGAATGCAGTTCCTCACCAGCAATGGCCCAAAGCTTGACGGAGAATGACTTTGACGGTTTGAGAGAAGAAGGCTTCAGACGATCAAACTACTCCGAGCTTCGGGAGGAAATTCAAAACAATAGCAAAGAAGTTGAAAACTTTGAAAAAAAATTAGATGAAAGGATAACTAGAATAACCAATGGAGAGAAGGGCTTAAAGGAACTGATGGAGCTGAAAGCCAAGTATCAAGAACTATGTGAAGATTGCAGAAGCCTCGGGAGCCGATGCGATCAACTGGAAGAAAGGGTATCAGTGATGGAAGATGAAATGAATGAAATGAAGTGAGAAGGGAAGTTTAGAGAAAAAAGAATAAAAAGGAACGAGCAAAGCCTCCAAGAAATTTGGGACTATGTGAAAAGACCAAACCTACGTCTGATTGGTGTACCTGAAAATGACGGGGAGAATGGAACCAAGTTGGAAAACACTCTGCAAGATATTATCCAGGAGAACTTCCCCAATCTAGCAAGGCAGGCCAACATTCAGATTCAGGAAATGCAGAGAACACCACAAAGATACTCCTCGAGAAGAGCAACTCCAAGACACATAATTGTCAGATTCACCAAAGTTGAAATGAAGGAAAAAATGTTAAGGGCAGCCAGAGAGAAAGGTCGGGTTACCCACAAAGGGAAGCCCATCAGACTAACAGCTGATCTCTCAGCAGAAACTCTACAAGCCAGAAGAGAGTGGGGGCCGATATTCAACATTCTTAAAGAAAAGAATTTTCAAACCAGAATTTCATATCCAGCCAAACTAAGCTTCAGAAGTGAAGGAGAAATAAAATACTTTACAGACAAGCAAATGCTGAGTGATTTTGTCACCACCAGGCATGCCCTAAAAGAGCTCCTGAAGGAAGCACTAAACATGGAAAGGAACAACCGGTACCAGCCCCTGCAAAAACATGCCAAATTGTAAAGACCATCGAGGCTAGGAAGAAACTGCATCAACTAACGAGCAAAATAATCAACTAACATCATAATCACAGGATCAAATTCACACATAACAATATTAACTTTAAATGTAAATGGGCTAAATGCTCCAATTAAAAGACACAGACTGGCAAACTGGATAAGGAGTCAAGACCCATCAGTGTGCTGTATTCAGGAAACCCATCTCACGTGCAGAGACACACATAGACTCAAAATAAAGGGATGAAGGAAGACCTATCAAGCAAATGGAAAACAAAAAAAGGCAGGGGTTGCAATCCTAGTCTCTAATAAAATAGACTTTAAACCAACAAAGATCAAAAGAGACAAAGAAGGCCATTACATAATGGTAAAGGGATCAATTCAACAAGAAGAGCTAACTACCCTAAATATATATGCACCCAACACAGGAGCACCCAGATTCATAAAGCAAGTCCTGAGTGACCTACAAAGGGACTTAAACTCCCACACAATAATAATGGGACATTTTAACACCCCACTGTCAACATTAGATAGATCAATGAGACAGAAAGTTAACAAGGATATCCAGGAATTGAACTCAGCTCTGCACAAAGTGGACCTAATAGACATCTACAGAACTCTCCACCACAAATCAACAGAATATACATTTTTTTCAGCACCACACCACACCTATTCAAAAATTGACCACATAGTTGGAAGCAAAGCTCTCCTCAGCAAATGTAAAAGAACAGAAATTATAACAAACTGTCTCTCAGACCACAGTGCAATCAAACTAGAATACAGGATTAAGAAACTCATGCAAGAAACTCGCTCAACTACATGGAAACTGAACAACCTGTTCCTGAATGGCTACTGGGTACATAATGAAATGAAGGCAGAAATAAAGATGTTCTTTGAAACCAACGAGAACAAAGACACAACATACCAGAATCTCTGGGACACATTCAAAGCAGCGTGTAGAGGGAAATTTATAGCACTAAATGCCCACAAGAGAAAGCAGGAAACATCCAAAATTGACACCCTAACATCACAATTAAAAGAACTAGAAAAGCAAGAGCAAACACATTCAAAAGCTAGCACAAGGCTAGAAATAACTAAAATCAGAGCAGAACTGAAGGATATAGAGACACAAAAAACCCTTCAAAAAATTAATGAATCCAGGAGCTGGTTTTTTGAAAGGATCAACAAAATTGATAGACTGCTAGCAAGACTAATAAACAGGAAAAGAGAGAAGAATCAAATAGATGAAATAAAAAATGAAAAAGGGGATATCACCACCGATCCCACAGAAATACAATCTACCATCAGAGAATACTACAAACACCTCTATGCAAATAAACTAGAAAATCTAGAAGAAATGGATAAATTCCTCGACAAATACACCCTCCCAAGACTAAACCAGGAAGAAGTTGAATCTCTGAATAGACCAATAACAGGCTCTGAAATTGTGGCAATAATCAGTAGCTTTCCAACCAAAAAGAGTCCAGGACCTGATGGATTCACAGCCGAATTCTACCAGAGGTACAAGGAGGAACTGGTACCATTCCTTCTGAAACTATTCCAATCGATAGAAAAAGAGGGAATCCTCCCTAACACATTTTATGAGGCCAGCATCGTCCTGATACCAAAGTCTGGCAGAGACATAACCAAAAAAGAGAATTTCAGACCAATATCCTTGATGAACATTGATGCAAAAGTCCTCAATAAAATACTGGCAAACCGAATCCAGCAGGACATCAAAGAGCTTATACACCATGATCAAGTGGGCTTCATCCCTGGGATGCAAGGCTGGTTCAACATATGCAAATCAATAAATGTAATCCAGCATATAAACAGAACCAAAGACAAAAACCACATGATTATCTCAATAGATGCAGAAAAGGCCTTTGACAAAATTCAACAACCCTTCATGCTAAAAACTCTCAATAAATTAGGTATTGATTGGATGTATCTTAAAATAATAAGAGCTATCTATGACAAGCCCACAGCCAATATCATACTGAATGGGCAAAAACTGGAAGCATTCCCTTTGAAAACTGGCACAAGACAGGGATGCCCTTTCTCACCACTCCTATTCAACATAGTGCTGGAAGATCTGGCCAGGGCAATCAGGCAGGAGAAGGAAATAAAGGGTATTCAATTAGGAAAAGAGGAAGTCAAATTGTCCCTGTTTGCAGATGACATGATTGTATATCTAGAAAACCCCATCGCCTCAGCCCAAAATCTCCTTAAGCTGATTAGCAACTTCAGCAAAGTCTCAGGATACAAAGTCAATGTACAAAAATCACAAGCATTCTTGTACACCAATCACAGACAAACAGAGAGCCAAATCATGAGTGAACTCCCATTCACAATTGCTTCAAAGAGAATAAAATACCTAGGAATCCAACTTACAAGGGATGTGAAGGACCTTTTCAAGGAGAACTACAAACCACTGCTCAATGAAATCAAACAAATGGAAGAACATTCCATGCTCATGGGTTGGAAGAATCAATATCGTGAAAATGGCCATACTGCCCAAGGTCATTTATAGATTCAATGCCATCCCCATCAAGCTACCAATGACTTTCTTCACAGAATTGGACAAAACTACTTTAAAGTTCATATGGAACGAAAAAAGAGCCCGCATCGCCAAGTCAATCCTAAGCCAAAAGAACAAAGCTGGAGGCATCATGCTACCTGACTTCAAACTATGCTACAAGGCTACAGTAACCAAAACAGCATGGTACTGGTACCACAACAGAGACATAGATCAATGGAACAGAACAGAGCCCTCAGAAATGATGCCACATAGCTACAACTATCTGATCTTTGACAAACCTGACAAAAACAAGCAATGGGGAAAGGATTCCCTATTTAATAAATGGTGCTGGGAAAACTGGCTAGCCATATGTAGAAAGCTGAAACTGGATCCCTTCCTTACACCTTATACAAAAATTAATTCAAGATGGATTAAAGACTTAAATGTTAGACCTAAAACCATTAAAATCCTACAAGAAAACCTAGGCAATACTATTCAGGACATAGGCGTGGGCAAGGACTTCATGTCTAAAACACCAAAAGCAATGGCAACAAAAGCCAAAATTGACAAATGGGATCTCATTAAACTAAAGAGCTTCTGCACAGCAAAAGAAACTACCATCAGAGTGAACAGGCAACCTACAGAATGGGAGAAAATTTTTGCAACCTACTCATCTGACAAAGGGCTAATATCCAGAATCTACAATGAGCTCAAACAAATCTACAAGAAAAAAACAAACAACCCCATCAAAAAGTGGGCAAAGTACATGAACAGACACTTCTCAAAAGAAGACATTTATGTGGCCAAAAAACATATGAAAAAATGCTCATCATCACTGGCCATCCGAGAAATGCAAATCAAAACCACAGTGAGATACCATCTCACACCAGTTAGAATGGCCGTCATTAAAAAGTCAGGAAACAACAGGTGCTGGAGAGGATGTGGAGAAATAGGAACACTTTTACACTGTTGGTGGGACTGTAAACTAGTTCAACCATTGTGGAAGTCAGTGTGGCGATTCCTCAGGGATCTAGAACTAGAAATGCCATTTGACCCAGCCATCCCATTACTGGGTATATACCCAAAGGACTATAAATCATGCTGCTATAAAGACACATGCACACGTATGTTTATTGTGGCACTATTCACAATAGCAAAGAGTTGGAACCAACCCGAATGTCCAACAACGATAGACTGGATTAAGAAAATGTGGCACATACACACCATGGAATACTATGCAGCCATAAAAAATGATGAGTTCATGTCCTTTGTAGGGACATGGATGAAGCTGGAAACCATCATTCTCAGTAAACTATCGCAAGGACAAAAAACCAAACACCACATGTTCTCACTCATAGGTGGGAACTGAACAATGAGAACTCATGGACACAGGAAGGGGAGCATCACACTCCAGGGAATGTTGTGGGGTGGGGGGATAGAGGAGGGACAGCATTAGGAGATATACCTAATGCTAAATGACGAGTTAATGGGTGCAGCAAAACAACATGGCACATGGATACATATGTAACAAACCTGCACATTGTGCACATGTACCCTAAAACCTAAAGTATAGTAATAAAAAAATTTAAAAAAAAAAGCTCTACATTCGTTTTACTTGCCAGTTTTTTTCAGAATTCTCCAGTAATATAATTTCTGATTGGGTAATCACAATTTTCTTTCATGTCCGTGTCACCAGGGGCTCCAGTGAATCCATGCTGGAGCTTCAGTTTGCTCTCCGGGGCATTGTCTTTAGGCATGAAGTAAGCTGAGTAGATTATGGAGGCAGAAAATGGTCCTGATGTTGGCTTTCTCTCTGCCTCTTGTCTGTACAAATAATTTCTCTCCTGTCTAAGCAGTTTAGCACACATGTAGCTCTGTATTCTATTGCTTCACTCCAGGTGCAGCACTTTGCTTGTGAGTGTGCATGATGATGCTGGGGAAAATGAGGAGAGGCATGCTATTCTCAAATAACATTTCAATAGAAAGAAGGTATCCTAATGAGAAAGGAAAGATTCATAAATCCTTCATGACTTTAAAAGCTTATTGCCTTTAAAAATCAAACCAAAAGGATTGGACTGGCTCAATTACATGAATACCACCCTCATTCCGGAAACTTGTAAATATAGCAATAAGACCTACTGCAGGAGTAATGCTGATAAAGAAAGTATCCGAATGGGAAAGGAAGGATTCATATGGCTACCTTGTGAACAGGTGCCTACTTTGATTTCCTTCAAAATGCAAAAATCAGGAACTCACCGTTTAGAAGTCTGGCTTCAAACTATTCCCCTTTTAGATAAGTATAAGTCACAAAATCATAAAAATATGACAATAGACCACAGTTATGTAATTTTCATATACATATTCATCCCTCAAAGAGACTGTAATTAACCTTTTAGCTCTTCTTTCTCTGATCATAGATAACAATGTTTTATTTTATCATTGTCTACCAGCAGTTTAATATTTCCATTGTCCTGTAAGTGTGTTACCATCCCAGCATCCCCATCACTTGTTCCTCTATACCGCTACAGCTGAGACGGCTGCTAGCCTTTCTCACCCGGAGCAATAACTAACATTTGGTGGCCTTCCAATGCTCTTCTCTGGCCCACTATTTGTCAGCCAGTTTTCCTTACTAGGAGAACTGGGCAGACCTTATTGGAGATAGTGAGAACAGCAGAGAGAAATCCTTTTGAATAAAATTAGACAATTGATTCTGCTTCTTTAAGTCTTTTGGAGTACTTTGCTTTGTTCTTTCTTCTACAGATGCCTAAGGGAGGAAAAAAAAAGGGAAAGCCCGAAAGAAATCTCTGGTTAACTGGAGAATCCAGGAAATATGTGTCATTTCGAAACTCAATTTCACATCAGACCAAGGGTTGGTAGTGACACATCCTGCTAATAAAACCATCCAGACAAGTCCTCACAAGCTAGTAGTGTGTTTTTTGATTTCTGTGGTGACCTCACTTAGAGGAGATGCTGTTGGTTTGGTGGATATTACTGAAAATGAACAGGGGACACTTATGTACCTGAAGAAGTGAAAACAAAAACATTCTGATGAAACTGTTTTGAATTTTTTGTGCCTAAATTTTTAACTAATTTTTTTCTACTGTGATTAACTTGAGGAATCCTGTTCCTTTGACATCAGTTACTGTTATGAAGGCATCAAATTCACTGGAGTACAGGAAAAGGTTATTGTCTTTGTTTGTAGGTGTTGAGGGATGGGCATGCTGCTGGGGGACATGAGAGTTCAGAGATATTGCAAAAAACAGAAATTATATTTAATAACACAAAAGGTATTAGTCTCTAAAACAAAAAATTAAGACAGACTATACTTTTATAATTATATTAATTCATATTTCACAAACTAACTTGATAGTTCTATTTTTTAACTGAGTCAATGACATTTTAAAACACTTTTTTGTGAAAAAAATAATTTTGTTTGAATTATCAGCAGTTTCTGGATGTGAGGATTTGATTTTAATTTACTTGTTCATCAATATTTATGAAGCTAGAAATATTGAAAGAAAAGTGTGAAAATAATTGGACTAACAAAAGCTTAAACATCAAACAAAAGTTAAAAAAATGAAGTTATTTCTGACAACTACATGATTAACATACAACTGCTGAATTACATAAATTATATTACAAATATTTTAATTTATTTAATAATTCCCGTGACATGTTGATAGCCTACATATTTGTGTTCATATAACAACCACATTTATTCACTACTTTTAAAAATCATATTAATATAATGTTTTTATAATTTTAATAGAAGGAATGTTAAAATAATACTTCAACCAGATCTTCCTCTTATACAGATAAAATGGCACTTTTTAAAATAAAAATGCGTCATTACATCATTTTTTCCACACAAAGAACACAAATAGCAAGTACCTCAATTATAAAGAAAAAAAGTCTTCTGAGATCTTTCCTGATTTAGAAGTCTACTATTCTGAATTGGCTAAAATAAAAGCAATGACTTTACATAGTTGAACCCACTCCCCCTCCTTAAAACTGAAATGTGTTAAGAGAGTGGTGAATAAAAATAACTGAGCTGACAGATTACATCATCTAATTTACACCCACACAACCACTAGCTCCTTTATTTCAAATAAAGCTCCTTTGAGTCTTGATGGTAGAGTCACATAATCTCAGATCTGCTTGGCATTCCCATTTACGGTGTTTCTCCACCAGGGAAAATCGGTGAAACTCAAAGTTCCCAGGATTATGCTGGGAAGAACTTAGAGATAAAACATGCCCTGCCTAAGAGGAGTGGAATGTGAATGGAGATGAGGCTGTAGACCTAGGCAGGGATCCGACCTAAGGACCCCAGTGTCAGGCAAAGATTCTATCCTGCAGAAACTGAGAATCATCAGAGAATTTTACCTGGAAGAGAAACACAATAACATCTGCCCTTTATAAACCTCATTCCAAGCAAGAGTGACACACATTAATACCTTTAACAGACTATTTATTTAAAGAAATTTTTTAGAAAATATAAAATACCTTTAAAACCAGAAAATTTTTATGAAGCTCCCGTCCTTCCTTCCTTCCTTCCTTTCCTTCCTTCCTCCCTCCCTTCCTTCCTCTCTCTCTTTCCTTTCCTTTCCTTTTCTTTTCTTTTTCTTTCTCTTTTCCTTCCTTCCTTCTTGCTTTCTTGTCTTTCTCTCCTTCCTTCCTTCCTTCCTCCCTCTCTCCCTTCCTCGCTCCCTCCCTCCCTTCCTTTCTCTCTTTTTCTTTCTTTCTCTTTTCCTTCCTTCCTTCCTTCTTTCCTTCTTGCTTTCTTGTCTCTCTTTCTTGCCTGCCTTCCTCCCTCCCTCTTTCTCTTTTTCTTTCTTTCTTTCTTTCTCTCTTTTTCTTTTTCTTTCTTTCTTCTCTTTCTTCTTCCTTTCTTCTCTCTCTCTCCTTCTCCTCTCCTTCTCTCTCTCTTCCTTTCTTCCTTTCCTGCTCTTTCTTTCTTTGCTTTCTCTCTCTTTCTCTTCTTCCCTAAAGTTACAATTGTGATTGTAGACACCTTAAAATTTCCAACTGAAAATCTTGTATTTTTTTTAGCTAGTTAGTTTTGAAAGTCATAAAGCACATTTTTTCTAATCAATTTATTGAATATATATTAACACATTGAAAATATATCTTTGGCCTATTATTGCTTAAACATATAGACATACTTTATCATCTATGTAAGGTGTGTAATTTTGTTTTTGTTTATGTGTTGTTTTGCCAGTGTTCCCAAATCCCCCAGCCAATGTGCTTACCTGTGAGTTCAAGAAGAATTTTTTTAATGTACAATTTTTTGCTTATCATCCTAATGCAAATAGTCAAAAAGTGGAGAAACTGTGTTGAAATAGGTATACATTATTTTAAACATATATGAAGTTTGATGAAATGAACACTAATTTTACATTAAAAATTTATTAATTAACTCATTTATTCTATTAATATATTTGAAGAGCCTATACTCTGGTAGTTCCAGAAATTTTGTTACTTAAGTGAACAAAACAAGATTCAGGCCCTTCTGGAGATTACATTAAAGCAGAAAGTTACATTTAAGACAGTTATAAATAAGTATATTTTGCCTTGCTGAAAGGAAAATATTGTAAAGCAAGGAAGAGGAGGGGAGAGAAAAGAAATCAGAGATGGTTAAGGAGAATTGGGGAGACTGGAGAGAAGTGAGGAACTCAACTTTTTATTTATTTTTAATTTTAATTTTTATTTATTTATTTTTTATTTCCAACTTTTAAGTTTGGGGTACATGTGCAGGTGTGTTACATAGGTGAACATGTGCCATGGGTTTGCTGTGCAGATTATCCCATCACCTAGGTGTTAAGCCCAGCATCCATTAACTATTTTTCCCGATACTCTTCTTCCACTCACCCCGACCCTCTGATAGGCCCAATGTGTGTTTTTGACCCTCACATGTCCATGTGTTCTCATTATTCAGCTGTCACTTATAAGTGAGAGCATGAAGTATTTGGTTTTCTGTTTCTGCATTAGTTTGCTGAGGATAATAACGGTTTCCAGCTCCATCCATGTTCCTGCCAAGGACATAATCTCATTCTTTCTTATGGCTGCATAGTATTCCATGGTGTATATGTGCAACATTTTCTTTATCCAGTCTGTCATTGATGGGGAGTTAGGTTGATTCCATGCCTTTGCTATTGAATATTATAACTTTAAATAGAGCCATCAGAGTAAGTTTCACTAAGAAATGTAAATCTGGACAAAAGCATGAAGAAGATGAAGGATTTAGGCAGGGAGACATCTAGGAGTATATTCCTGGCAGAGTTATCATGGTGTTCTTTGCATGTTCCAGGAATAGCATGAGGACATCAACGTGGTTATGTGTTGTATCCAGTCAAATTCAGCTGTACTTAGACATCTTTTAGTAAATAAGAGCTGAGTTAAATGAGTGTTGTGACTTTGCAAGTGAGTTCGATAATGGGAGAGAAGAACAAGGATAACACAAGGAATTTATTATAACACTTGTCCATGGAGTTTAGGCTGGATGCAAAGAGAAAAAAGGATACTGAGGTAATGAGTGAAGGTGAAAAAATTGTAGAATCAATAGATCACAGACAATAGTAGGGTTGAAAAAGTCTTAAAGTTGAGTCATGAGAGGGAATGTCTGAAAAATACAGAAGAGAGCCAGATACATAAAACTAGGACAATGATGAAGTTGTAGTTATTGGTGTCTTGGTGCCAAGGCCTAGGGCAGCACCGTCCAATAGAAATATAATGTCAGACACACATGTATTCAAACTGTTTTAGTACCTATCTTTAAAAAAAAGTAAAAAGAAAAACTAAATTTTGTTTATTAACATATTGTACTTAATTCAGGATAGATAAAATATTACCACTACAATTTGCAATCAGAATAAACTCAATAATGTATTTCCTATTATTAATATTATCATTATGATTATTCATTATTATTTTGGAAGTCAGTGTGTATTTTATACTTACAGCACGTCTCAGTTCTGATTGCCACATTTAAAGTGAACAACAGGCAAACGTAGCTAAAAATGGTTAATATACTGAACAGTGAGGTCTGGATATGATCATGAAAATGGATGGTTGAGCTTGGGTACTAGAGGAAAAAAACAAACAGAATTTGACGGCAAACTTGTTGACATGATCATTTTTGTAGCTACTCAGATCACCAAAAATTAAGAGTGGTGGAGAAAGACAAGCCACGAACTAAATCACTGAGAAACTCAAAAGAACAACCTTGATGGATGACAATGGCGTGAGAGGTATTGAACTCATGTCATCTGGTGACATAAGAGTCAAGGTTGAGAGTCTTTAGGAAACAAAAAGGGACAGGTCTAAACATAGAAATGAGGAGCAGAGAACACCTACGTCAACTCCAGAATGACTAGGTCTGTGGAAGAAGAAGAAGCCACAGGTTGAGGGCTGTGGGGAAAACACTAAGGTGGGAACAGACTTCCTGCACCTCAAAAGGTAAAGAGATTATTAGCAGGAGAAGAGTGAGGGAAGAGAAAGGAACACCTGCAGAGCGTTATAATGATTACAGTGTGAAGGTAAAGGGTGGCTTGGGAATTGGAAGGCATAAGGACACACAAGATTGAGTCTGGAAAACAGTACTGGAGGGTTTTGGTGAAACCCTCAGTGTGGGGTTGGGCATAGCAAGGCATGGCCAACTCACACTTCTTTTTCTTAAACAGCTTTATCAAAGTATAATTTATATATGATAGAATTCATCCATTTAAAGTGTACAGTTCAATGGGTTTTTGTATATTCACAAAACTGTGCAACCATTACCACAACCTAATTTTTGAACATTTTAATCACCCAAAAAAGAAACCCTCAACCTATCTACAGTCACTTCCCATTGCCTTTCCCCATCTCCCCATTTTCAACCCTAATCTATCTTTTGTTCCTATAGATTTGCCCTTTCTGCACACATCTTATTAAATGGAATCACACAGCATTAGTTATTTGTATTCGTTTCATTCACTTAGCATCATGTTTTCAAGGTTTGTAGCATGTATCAGAAGTTCATTTTCTAATTACCAAATAATAATCAATTTTATGGGTATAATATACTTTCATTTTCCATTGATAGGTTGAAGTTGTTTCCTGAAACTCCCTTTGCACTATTATGAAACATGGTGAAATGGACATTTGTGCACAGATTTTCTTGTGGATTTAAGTTTTTAATTTTGTGTATGAGGGGGCATATATCTAGGAGTGGAATTGCTGGGCCATGTGGTAACTCTATGTTAAACATTCTGCAGAACTGCCAATCTGCAGTCCGATGTGACCACTCATTTTACATTCCCACCAGCAATGTATGAGGGTCCAGCACTCACTCCTTCCCGACCTCTGCTAATGAAGGCAAAAATGCCCAGAAAGCCATATCTTAACTCATACTGTGGCTCCCCTCATGATCACTGAAATTGACAACCTAGGCATGATCTTCTCCGCAATCCCTGAGTTTACTCTTGATCCTTACGGGGAGGAAGAGGGCTGATATCAAGTGCAAGAGCTCATCTTGTCTCCTATGAATGAGGGTGAGACTTCAGAGCAGCCCATTGTGACACAGCAGATGCCTACCCTACTTTCAAAGCCCATTAATGGGGGTCAGGCAACACAGGTTTGTAATAAATAAACACTTCAAATACTTACAGTAACTTTGCAAAGATAGATATGTCTAATCCTGCTTTACAGAAAAGGAATACGGGGTTTCAGATGTTTTGAACAACTTGCCCAATGTCACACTGATTGTAAGCACTGGTTAATTCTACAACTATTTGTACAATGCAAATCAGCACAAACACCACCTTGAAAGCAGGGTTGTAGTTTATAAGACCTGAATAGTCCTCAATAGCTTTAGTTTTCCGTGTTTAGGAGTTATTCTAAGAATTATGGTTTTAATTGGCACATGCAAGTGAAAAATGTGGAAAAGCATTCTACTAAGGTATTGCTAAGTGCTGTTAAATAAGGATGACTTAAATAATGGGAATAAGATAAATGTATTATATTCTTAGTCACAGTGAGGAACCACATTTCAAATGACTTCTTTTGGTAAGTGATTATTTAATGTGGTTTTACGTAATGACATAAGAAAGAGAATTATATGATTAATAGCAAAAATAAGTGTGAAAATGATTTCTAAATTGTAATTCATCTTTCTTCAAAAAGCTATAAATTAAATTAGTGTGGAATCCTTATCTAATATTAATCTTTACTTTGAAGGTTGGGTAACGGCTGCTTGGGTAACAGGTGCACCAAAATCTCAGAAATTACCACTAAATAACTTATCCATGTAACCAAAATAATATTAATCTTTACTTTGAAGGTAAACCGCATTGTTCTCCTCAATGTATAAAAGGAGTTCTAAGTATGAAAAATGTTAACTCTAGGCCAGGCACGGTGGCTCACACCTGTAATGCCAGCACTTTGGGAGGCCGAAGTGGGTGGATCAAGAGGTCAAGAGATGGAGAGCTTCCTGGCTAACATGGTGAAAGGCCGTCTCTACCAAAAATACAAAAATAAGCTGGGCATGGTGGCATGCGCCTGTAGTCCCAGCTACTTGGGAGGTTGAGGCAGGAGAATCACTTGAACCCGGGAGGCAGAGGTTGCAGTGAGCCAAGATCACACCATTCCTCTCCAGCCTGGCGACAGAGCAAGAGTCTGTCAAAAAAAAAAAAAAAAAGAAAAGAAAAAGAAAAATGTTAACTCTATATGCATTATGTTTCATAAGTCTTGGAAATAAAAGTTGTTTCATTTTCATTTAAAAGGAGCTACTCAAAACATTAGAAATAATTTTTAAATAGCTTAAAATAAGGTATTGAATACGTAAATAATGCACATTGATACAATATCATACAAAGCTGCTACATGTTATAATGTAGAATTATATTAAATGACAGGAAACTTGTCAACAATAAGTTATTAAGTGAAAAGTAGAAGCGGGTTACACAATGCCTGATTCTAAGTTTGAGAAAGACAAACTGTGAATAATAGAGGCATCTTGATCTAAAATACATCTTAACAAAATGCACCAACATCTTACAATAGTTCCCATCGAATATTGGAATGAAGCCTGCTTAGTATTTTTTTCCTTTATGTAGCTCAGTAATTTCTGTTTTCAACAATAAAGTAGATATTACTTTCGTAATGATAAAATAATTTTTAAAAGATCTGAGATCCCAAATTTTGCCATATGCTAGTCAGTAGTTTCTGTTTATTCTTCTACTGTTACAACAATACTTTGCTTTGTACAGTTAATATGTAGAGGGCAAAAACTATCTGTAAAAAAATTTTCTTCACCTGTATCAGTGTTTAATGAGTAAAATTAAACAGAAAATTGGAATTGATAAAAAAATTTTTTATTTTACAAAAATATAGAATGTAGTTTTTAAATGAATATCTTGAGTTCATGGTTATAATACAAAATGACTTATTTTTATCGACGATCCGGTTTGTAAAAAATTAATTGCTCCACAGTTTCATAGCGAGAGCAATACGCTTCTTTCTCTTGAAGAAAAATGAGCGGTGACACACTTTTGTGATCCAAGCCTGCCCCCTGGTGACCAACTGGTCACCATGAGGCTGCAGACTATGAGGCAGGCAGCGCCCTCTTTAAAGCTGCTCAGAAGTAACCTCGACAAGAAAATGTGGCATTACTGGATGTACATTTCCCTGTAATGCCCCAGGCATCTCCATTAGTGTCTCAACATAATCAAGTGCAGGAAAGATAGCATTAAAAAGTTATAAAATAAAAAAGTTATTTTTGTACTATCTTGACGTGCACACCGTGATGTTGAGACAGACACTGATGCAGAAGCATAAGAATGATGTAATAGTCTTTGTGGACTCAGGGAACAAGAGTGGGAGGCGGGTGAGGGATAAAAGACTGCACATTGGGTACAGTGTACACTGCTTGGGTAGCAGGTGCACCAAAGTCTCAGAAATCACCACTAAATAACTTATCCATGTAACCAAAAACCACCTTACCCCACAAAACCATGGAAATAAAAATTAAAATTAAAAAATAATAACTTGAGGTATAACAGGAATGTACAAACTGAAACGACAGGGTTAATTCTCAACACATTCTTCGGCTCTTTCCTAAAGGGAAAAAAGTAACACAGACGTGGCAAATTTGAAGGAGGATCTCTAATAGGAAATAATCTGATGAAATTTATTCACCAGGTGCTAAGAAAATTGTATTTAAGCATCCATGTTAAAATCTAACGGATCATGAACACTAAGCGAAATATATAAAGTATCAGTCTATTTCTTATATGAATCTACACTTTTTTGTCTCTAATTCTGAGAGAAAGAATAATTAGAAGGGGAATTCAAAGAGGAAACATGAAGAGAGCTTCGAGAGTAAGAGCTGCTTTGCCAGAAAGCAGTGACACAGGCATCAGTCTTTTTCTTTGGGGAAAGTACAGTCACCAATGCTACCTGTCATTTTGTTAAAACCAGACCGCACTTTTCCCCCTCTATAAAGGGCAGTACTGATCCTGGCATCATAATGAAGCCATAAGGCCATTTGGTAAAATGTGGTGCTTCCAGGGTCTCCATTTAGATGGTTCAAAATTGGACTCAAAAATAATACCACCACCCTAAGGGGATGAAAGTAAGAATATCTGGTCCACATTGACATCGCTTCTGTCTTTTATAGTGGCTTTAAATGTATGCATGAATGTCAACATTCTTGATATAATTTTATCTTTTTCTTAGACATTGAAACCAGAATCTTAAATTACATTACAAAGTTCTTCAACCACTATTACTTTAAAAAATATGCCATCTGAAACTTGAGGTCAGGTGAGACAGTTAATCATTAAGATTTGATTTCGGACTCTTAAAAGTCTTTAATGAAAGGCCTGGGTGTTCATAATATATCAAGAATTTGGAGAAGCAAGGTCTGAAGTTAGAACATCAGAAAACCAGAATTAGAATCATGAGAAAACCTCCATGAAATTTTTCCTTCATTGTCTTGAGAATTTTAGCACTTGTCGTTGTTGAAATGCCACACTTTGGCAGGTCAAGGTGGGCGAATCACTTGAGCCCAAGAGTTTGAGACTAGCCTGGGAAACATGGTGAAATCTTGTCTCTACAAAAAGTAGAAAAAAAGTTAACTAGGTGCAGTGGCGCACGTCTGTGGTCCCAACTACTCGGGAGGCTGAGGTCGGAGGATCACTTGAGCCTGGGAGGTCGAGGCTGCAGTGAGCCGAGATCGCACCACTGCACTCCAGCCTGGGCCACTAGAGTGAGACCTGTCTTAAAAAAAAATTAAAATGCCATATAACTACTGCTTATACCCAGGAGCTTTATTAGTGAGATCAACAAAATATCTTATTTGTTACTACAGTTCACACACAGAATCTTTTTTTTTTTTTTTTTTTTTTTTTTTTTTGAGACGGTGTCTCGCTCTGTCGCCCAGGCTGGAGTGCAGTGGCACAATCTCGGCTCACTGCAAGCTCCGCCTCCCGGGTTCACGCCATTCTCCTGCCTCAGCCTCTCCGAGTAGCTGGGACTACAGGCGCCCGCCACCACGCCCGGCTAATTTTTTTGTATTTTTAGTAGAGACGGGGTTTCACCATGGTCTCGATCTCCTGACCTCGTGATCTGCCGGCCTTGGCCTCCCAAAGTGCTGGGATTACAAGCGTGAGCCACCCTGCCCGGCCCACACACAGAATCTTTATAAACTACACATTATGCTAAAGAAGAGACTAAACCAACAGTTTATGTAAAATCATATATGTAGGATATAAATGGATTTTGACATTGACAGCATTGAAAATAAGAAGCAATTCAATGAACGTTAGGGTTAAAAGGAATATAAGTTTTTCAGCCCTCATTCTTTAATTTACATATAAAGAAATAGGCCCTCAAAATGTAGCCAATTTCCAGTCATGTAGACAGACACAGAAAAAAATGAAATGAACATTCAAACCCTCCTTCATCTGCACCAATTCTGTTCTCATCTCCTTCCTCTATCTGTACACTGAACCTATCCTTTCTCTAGGTCGTACGTGTCTTGATTTTCTCCCCCCTCCTTTACCTTGTACAAGATTCTTTTCCATCAGCATTTGAATATATCTGAGTCTCTGTATCTAAAACAAAAATGAAATGGTCTCTCTGTCCAACACACACACACTCTCTTCCAGGCACTGCCCTACCTTCTTGATCTCTTTGCTGTCAAGTATCTTGAAAAAAAGTCCCACGTGCTAGTCTTGATGGTTTCACCTTCCATCTGCCTCATTATAATAAAATATGTACCCTTCCGCATGGCTTCTCCCTAGAGCTCACCAATGACTGGTGACCTACTGAATCCGGAAGAAGGGTTTCAGTTGTTCACTCCTTTGACATACCATCAATATCCAACATTATTAGACTATTAGCTGTGCCCTTTCAAAGCACTCATCATTTTACTTTCAGCCTCTCCGTCTTTTTGTGGATTTGCCTTTGTTTTTTGCTTTTGTTTTGTTGGTTTGTTTGTTATTTGTCTTACTGGCTACTCATTTTCCATCTCATTCTCCTTCTAACATAGAACATTAACAGCTAGCTTTTTTCAAGCCTTGGCACCGGGCTCCCTTTTCTTCTTCTTCTAAGTTCTCTGTCTGGCAAGCTCAACTGTAACATGGCTTTTATTACAAACCACATACTAGTAATTTCCAAGTTCACATCCACCTCTCAGACCTCTCCTCCGAGCACCAGACATGTTACTCAAACTGCTCAGTTGACATCTCCACTTTTAATAGCTATCTTTCACGTAAAATCTGTTAATAGATTCACATTGTTTTACAGTTGAGGAACAGAACCTTTCCATATGGCCTGCAAGGCCATGCATAGTTTGGCCCCCTAACCTCAGAGGACTTACTATGCCCTAGGATTACCCCATGTCCCACTTAAATTAGCTTTCTTTTATCATATTTCTTTCATTCAGAAGAACTTTGCTATCTGTTCCCATTTGCTAAAAACCTCTTTTCTTTATCTCCCATTCTCTTTTCTCCAAGGTAAATTCCTACTTTAGCTCTCATTCTAATGTCACATTTTTAAGAAAGCTTTGTTAGACTCATCAGACAAAGTTATAAACTATGGGGTAATTACTCTTCCTAGCACCTATTATAGCTTTAGTTACATGTTTATTTGTTTGATTAGTGTCTCCATTAGTCTGTAAGTACCATGAAGGTAGAGACTATTTTCTTTTTATACACCATTGTGACCAAACAGTAAACAGAAGGTCTCACACTCAAGAACATTTACTGAATAAATTAAAATGGAGTTTTATCTTTTATTATTCAGATGCGAATATTTGACACAGATATGTAGGTCCTGGTAAAAAAGGCATTGGTGATGGCTCAGATTCTCATGGACTCCAGGCCAACAAACTGTTAGTTATATTCTTAGCTGATGGAGAGAAGTGCTTGGCTCCTGGCATGAGTTCAATAACTTGCTAAATGATTAACAAGAGAAGGTAATAATCACAGAGAAAATAGGCATTTATCTTGTTCCATAAAAATGTTCCATAAAATTTTAGGGATTATAAAAGATTCAACAAGTAAGTGTGGCTATTTCAGACAAGAAAGAAACAAAAAAAATGTGTTGGCAAGAACATAGAGAAATGGGAGCCCTCGTTCATTGGTGATGGGAATGTAAAATGATGCAACCACTGCAGGAAACAGTATGATGCTCTCTCAGTCAGTTAAACAGAGAATTACCATATTATCCAGCAATTCTAAGTATATGCCTCAAATAATTGAAAACACACCCCCAGCCCCCCCACCCCCTACACACAGAGTGGAATATTATTCATCCTCGAAAAGGAATGGAAAGCTCCCATTTATACATTTATTTATTTATTTCAGAGTGTATTGTAGATTCCTATTTCATCCAAGAGGGTGTAATTAAGATACCATGAATTTCCCCAGATTTGGCCAGTGGGAGCCCCTTCAAGCTGGGCTGTTTGCCTTTGTAACACATCTCCACCATTCTTTGAGTACTTCATTTATCTTCATACCTTCTTGTACTTTTTTCTTCATGCCTTGTTGTACATTTCTTCATGTCTTCTTGAACATTTTTCCTCATGTCTTCATCTAGGTTTTAAGCCCCACATGCATTAGCTATATGTCCTAATGCTCTCCCTCCCCTCTCCCCACCCCTGACTGGCCCTAGGGTGTGTTGTTCTTCTCCCTGTGGCCATTATGTTCTTACTGTTCAACTCCCACTTATGAGTGAGAACATGCAATGTTTGGTTTTCTGTTTCTGTGATAGTTTGCTGAGGATGATGGCTTCCAGCTTCATCCATGTCCCCGCAGAGGACATGATCTCATTCCTTTTTATGGCTGCACAGTATTCCATAGTGTATATGTGCTACATTTTCTTTATTCGGTCTATTTGATGGGCGTTTTGTTTGGTTCCAAGTCTTTGCTATTGTAAATAGTGCTGGAATAAACTTATGTGTGCATGTGTCCTTATAGTAGAATGTTTACATTCCTTTGGGTATATACCCAGTAATGGGATTGCTGGGTCAAATGGTATTTCTGGCTCTAGATTCTTAAGGAATCACCATACTGTCTTCCACAATGGTTGAACTAATTTACATTTCCATCAGTAGTAGAAAAGTGTTCCAATTTCTCCACAGCCTCACCAGCGTCTATTGTTTCTTGACTTTTAAAAATCACCACTCTCACTGGTGTGGGATTGTATCTTGAGGTTTTCCTTGCGATTTCTCTAATGATAAATTATGTTGATGTTTTTGAAATATGTTTGTTGGCTGCATAAATGTCTTCTTTTGAGAAGTGTCTGTTCATATCCTTTGCCCACTTTTTGATGGGGTTGTTTTTTTGTTGTAAATTTGTTCAAGTTCCCTGTAGTTTCTGGATATTAGACCTTTGTCAGATGGGTAGATTGCAAAATTTTTCTCCCATTCTCTAGGCTACGTGTTCATTCTAAGAGTTTCTTTTGCTGTGAAGAAGCTCGTTGGTTAGGTCCCATTTGTCAATTTTGGCTTTTGTTGCAATCACTTTTGGCATTTTCATCATGAAATCTTTGCCCTTGCCTATGTCCTGAATGGTATTGCCTAAGATTTCTTCCAGGGTTTTTAGGGTTTGGGGTTTTACATTTAAGTCTTTAATCCATCTTGAGTTAATTTTTGTATAACATTTAAGGAAGGGGTCCAGTTTCAGTTTTCTGCATATAGCTAGCCACTTTTCCCAGCACCATTTATTAAATAGGGAATCCTTTCCTCATTGCTTGTTTTTGTCAGGTTTGTCAAAGATCAGATGGTTGTAGATGTGTGGTGTTATTTCTGAGGTCTCTGTTCTGTTCCATTTGTCTATATGTTTGTTTCGGTACCAGTACCATGCTGCTTTGGTTACTATAGCCTTGTAGTATAGTATAAAGTCAGGTAGTGTGATGCAGTGGTTTGTAGTTCTCCTTGAAGAGGTCCTTCACACCCCTTGTAGCTGTATTCCTAGGTATTTTGGTCTCTATGTAGCAATTGTGAATGAGATTTTATTCATTACTTTGCTCTCTGCTTGTATGTTGTTTGTGTATAAGAATGCTTGTGATTTTTGCACATTGATTTGGATAATTTTTAACATGAAGTGATGTTGAATTTAATCAAAGGCCTTATCTGCATCTATTGAGATAATCATATGGTTTTTGTCATTGATTCTGTTTATGTGATGAATTATGTTTATTGATTTGCATATGTTGAACCAGCCTTGCATTCCAGGGATGAAGCCAACTTGATTGTGGTGGATAAGCTTTTTGATGTACTTCTGGATTCGATTTGCCAGTATTTTATTGAGGATATTTGCATTAATGTTCATCAGGGATATAGGCCTCAAGTTTTCTTTGATTATTGTGTCTCTGCCCTTGTATTTTCCTCAATGTTTTCTTGTAACAATTCCACGGTTTGAGGTCTTAGACTTAAGTTTTCAATCTATTTTAATTTGATTATTGTATATGGTGAGATAGGGATCAAGTTTCCTTCGTCTGCATATGGATATTCAGTTTTCCCTGCACAATTTATTGAAGTAGCTGTCCTTTCTCCAGTATATGTTCTTGGGAACTTGTCAAAAATGAGTTCACTGTAGGTGTGCAGATTTGTTTCTGGGTTCTCTAATCTGTTCCATACTGATCACGAGGTCAGGAAATCGAAACCATCCTGGCTAACACGGTGAAACCCCGTCTCTACTAAAAATATAAAAAAATTAGCCTGGCGTCATGGCAGGCACCTGTAGTCCCAGCTACTCCGGAGGCTGAGGCAGGAGAATGGTGTGAACCCAGGAGGTGGAGCTTGCAGTGAGCCGAGATCGCGCCACTGCACTCCAGCCTGGGTGACAGCGAGACTCCATCTCAAAAATAAATAAATAAATAAATAAAGAACCTTTGGAAGACTTAGTGCTTGGGGGAAGAACTCACAGTTGGCAAAAGAAGAATTCTCCCTCTTTCCAAATGGGTGCTAACTCAAAAAAAACTAAGTAGGTGGGATCCTTAAAGGATCAGAGCGAGGCCCTATGCAGTCAGACAAACTGCTTCAAAGGCCACTGAAAACTCGACTCTGAGGTATAACAGGAACAAAAAGTATATGGTAAGTCATAAGGAGCTGGCAGAGCTGGGGTTCCAAGTAGTGTCTGTCCTGGAAATGTGTCAGCAGACAAGGGAAGGGTTTGTGGTCATCTGAGCTGGTAGGGTAAACACAAGTATAAATCTCAGGGTATTTCTGCAAGGCAGCCTGTGTCTTTGCTGCCAAACAAATGCAGCAAGAGCCATGGGTGCACAAATAACAGAGTGTGTTTAAGAATTCACGTGGCATGTGAAGTGAAGGCAAAGAGGCAGACTTGCCCCCAAAGCAGATAGTCCTGTGGGTGTGCAAGGCCATTTCAGAATACATGCAGAGAAAACAGGAGAATATGCTGTTTAGGTTTTTGGAAAGAGCTGATTTTAGTTGAAAAAGTAGAGGAAACCCTAGACATTGCACAGTTTTAGGCTTTAGCCCTACCATCCTCACAAGCCTCCTGTCCAGGAGGGCCATTAGCATCTCAGATCTCTACTCAGTTTAAACCCCAAGGTTATTCCCACCTCTGCAAGCTGCCAGTCAGGGTGAGCTGAGAGATCAGCCTGGTGGATGAGTGTGAGCAGAGCTGCTTATAGCCAAGAGGAATTGTTCTGGGGGTTTGTTAGTAAGCAGGAGAAAGAAGGGGAGAAGAACACTGTGTATGGGTGTTGAACGCCTCCCGCCGAAGCAAGTGAGGAATAAAGATCTCTTACCATTGAAGACCATGTCGAAGTCATGGAAACAAAATATGTTAATGGCCAAACGTATTAGAGACCCATGGCACCAAAGTATGTTAGCAGTGGAAGGTATCTGAGTCACATGGCACCAAAATATGTTCCCAGCAAAACATATCTGTGTCACGGCACCAAAGTATGTCACCAGCAGTAAATCCATATGGGTCTACAGCAACCTCAATTCTTGCCTCTTCAGAAGAAAGAATTCAAATAAGAACGTATAAGGCAGAAGGAGAGATACAGACAAGTTTTAGAGCAGGAGTGAAAGTTTATTAGAAAGCTTTAGAACAGGAATGAAAGAAAGTAAAGTACACTTGGAAGAGGGCCAAGTGGGTGACTGGAGGGATCAAGTGTGTGGTTTGTCCTTTTGACTTGGAGTTTGATATGTTGACATGCTTCCTGGTTCTTGAGTCTCTTCTCCCTTGATTCTTCCTAGGGGTGGGCTGTCCACATGTGCAGGGTGCTGCCAGCATTTGGGAGGTGAGCAGGCACAGCATGTTTATTGGAGTTGCATGCATGCTCACTTGAGGTGTCCTTCCCTAACCAGCCAAATATCCCTAGAAGAACATATACCACTTAAACTCCACTATTTTGCCTCTTAGTGTGCATATTTGAGCCCAGTCACCCAGCTCCTGAGATCTTATTGGGAAGCTGCTGAGCACCAGTCTCAGGTGTTTCTGTTTATTGGAAGACTGTCTTTCCCTGGCACTGGCTATAACCAATTATTATTTTAGAGTAACAGTGTAACAGCTCCCTGACCTTCACTTGATGGTTCCCTGACATTCCTGCTTGGGACAGGGGGAAGAGGTTCTCCTACCCTGCTCATATCTAACTACCCACTGTAAGAGCAATATATAGAATAGATATATGATCTTACATATACATCTTACATATAATATCATTTCAAGCTTCTCACACTTCAAATTAAATGGTGCCATATTAACTCTAAGTAGCTTACAGTTAGTGAAAGATGCCTATTGTAATCCCTGTAGTAAGCACTACAATTCACAAAATGGCATAGCCAAAAATTCAATGGTAGAAGTAAAAGGTGACACTAAAAGATTAACATAACCCAGAAGAAGGCAGAAAAGGAAGAACAGCAAAACAAAATCAGAAGAAATTAAAACACAATTACAGAAAACTAGCTAATGAGATGAGAAAAATTACAAATGTAACCCAACTGTACCAATTATTACATTATTTGTTGTTATATTGTCAGATTTAATAAAATAATCAAGATCCAAACATCCTCTTTAAAAGATACGTATATTTAACATAAAGAAACAGGTAGACTAAAACAAGCAAGACCCAAACACCTCTTTTTTTTTTTAACTTTGTTGTAGGTTCAGGATATTTGAGCAAATATCCTCTTTAAAGATATGTATATTTAATATAGGGCACAAATAGACTAAAATATAAAACATGGAAAAAGATATACTATCTAAAATGTAAAAATGTAAATTTTATGAATACTGTAATATCAAAGTATGCTCCAGTACCATAAACATTACCTGAAATAAAGCATAGCATTTCATTAAGACGTAACAATCATAAATGTTTGCATACTTAATTAACAGAGCTTCAAAATACAGCCATGTTCTGCATAATGTTGTTTCTGTTTTGCATACATAATGATGGTCCCACAGCATTATAACAGAGCTAAAAAATTTATAGCCATTGTAATGCAGTGCGATGCATTACTCATGTGCCTGTAGTGGTGCTGATGTAAATATACCTACTTTATGAAGTCAGAATGTTGTAGTAACTAAGTTGAATTTATGATTGAAGAAATAAAAATATTTTTGATAAGTTTAGTGTAGCTGAAGTGTACAATGTTTATCTAGTCTACAGTAGAGTGCAGTGATGTGTTTGGCCTTCACATTCACTTACTAGTGCTTCATTGACTCACCCAGAGCAACTTCCAGTCATGCAAGCTCCATTCAAGGTAAGTGCCCTATACAAGTGTACAAGTTTTTATCTTTTATACTTTATTTTTACTGTACCTTTTCTCTGTTTACTTATGTTTAGATGCACAAATATTTAACATTGTGTTACAATCGCCTACAGTATTCAGCACGGAAGCCTGCTGAGGTTTGTAGCCAAGGAACAAAAGGCATACCATCTAGGCTAAGTGTGTAGTAGGCTACAGACTTGTGTAAGTGCATTCTATGATGTTCACACAATGACAAAATCACCTAATAATGCATTGCTCATACTGTATTTCTGTGGTCAAATGATGCATGACAGTATATAAAACAAAAACAGAAAAAGTAAAGGAAAAAATGGACAATTACAGGTTTTAATATTGAATTATCACTGACTGATAGATTAGTTAGACACAAGACCAGGAAAGATACATAGGATCTAAAACACACTATCAATGACCTTTTCCTAACTGACATTTGTAGAACACTGAAGAATATGTCACAGTTATGAAACTGCAGAAAATGCATTATTTTCAGTTGCATATTAAACGTTCACCAAGACAGAATATATGCTGGTCCAAAATAAATCTCAAGAAATTTCAAAAATTGAAGTCATATAAGAATATTATTCATGACCATAAAATTAAATTTGATAGTATAACATTAAACTAGACAGAATAGTTCAAATGTTTGGAAAAATAATTAATAGAATAAAAAAAGAAATCACAAGAAAACCATTTAAAATCTCATTATAATGATAACAACACATCAACATTTGTGAAATGCAGGTAACGTGCTTAAAGGGAAATTTATTTATTTATTTATTTATTTATTTATTTATTTATTTATTTATTTTATTATACTTTAGGTTTTAGGGTACATGTGCACAATGTGCAGGTTTGTTACATATGTATCCATGTGCCATGTTGATTTCCTGCACCCATTAGCTCGTCATTTAGCATTAGGTATATCTCCTAATGCTGTCATCGCCCCCCCCACCCCCCACCCCACAACAGTACCCGGAATGTGATGTTCCCCTTCCTGTGTCCATGAGTTCTCATTGTTCAATTCCCACCTATGAGTGAGAACATGCGGTGTTTGGTTTTTTGTCCTTGCGATAGTTTACTGAGAATGATGTTTTCCAGTTTCATCCATGTCCCTACAAAGGACACGAACTCATCATTTTTTATGGCTGCATAGTATTCCATGGTGTATATGTGCCACAGTTTCTTAATCAAGTCTATCGTTGTTGGACATTTGGGTTGGTTCCAAGTCTTTGCTATTGTGAATAGTGCCGCAATAAACATACGTGTGCATGTGTCTTTATAGCAGCATGATTTATACTCCTTTGGGTATATACCCAGTAATGGGATGGCTGGGTCAAATGGTATTTCTAGTTCTAGATCCCTGAGGAATCGCCACACTGACTTCCACAATGGCAGGAGAAGGAAATAAAGGGTATTCAATTAGGAAAAGAGGAAGTCAAACTGTCCCTGTTTGCAGATGACATGATTGTATATCTAGAAAATCCCATTGTCTCAGCCCAAAATCTCCTTAAGCTGATTAGCAACTTCAGCAAAGTCTCAGGATACAAAATCAATGTACAAAAATCACAAGCATTCTTGTACACCAATCACAGACAAACAGAGAGCCAAATCATGAGTGAACTCCCATTCACAATTGCTTCAAAGAGAATAAAATACCTAGGAATCCAACTTACAAGGGATGTGAAGGACCTCTTCAAGGAGAACTACAAACCACTGCTCAATGAAATCAAAGAGGATACAAACAAATGGAAGAACATTCCATGCTCATGGGTTGGAAGAATCAATATCGTGAAAATGGCCATACTGCCCAAAGTAATTTATAGATTCAATGCCATCCCCATCAAGCTACCAATGACTTTCTTCACAGAATTGGAAAAAAACTACTTTAAAGTTCATATGGAACCAAAAAAGAGCCCGCATTGCCAAGTCAATCCTAAGCCAAAAGAACAAAGCTGGAGGCATCACGCTACCTGACTTCAAACTATACTACAAGGCTACAGTAACCAAAACAGCATGGTACTGGTACCACAACAGAGATATAGATCAATGGAACAGAACAGAGCCCTCAGAAATGATGCCGCATATCTACAACTATTTGATCTTTGACAAACCTGACAAAAACAAGAAATGGGGAAAGGATTCCCTATTTAATAAAAGGGAAATTTACAGCTGCAAATATTTTAAGAAAATAAGAAAGCTTAACATTAGTGATATAATTTTCCATCTTAAGCAACTAGAAAGAGATAAGCAATTTATATACAGAGTAAATAGAAGGAAAGAAATTCTAAAGATATGAGAAATTAAATAAGTAGAGAATAGATAAAAATGTTTAGATTAATAAATTGATAATCCCCTAGCAAGACTGATTAAGGAAAAAACATTTATTGTCAGGAATAATAGAAGGTATTATTCAATATGCAAATATTCATGAAAAACTCTATTCCAACAAACTTAAAGATTTTGATATGGACAAATTTTTTGAAAAATACAACATAGTAAAACTGACATACAAAATAAGATATCTGAATAGCTCTATACCTATTCACTAAACTGAAATTGTTATTAAAAAGCCTTTCTCCAAAGAAAAATATAAGAATATATTGGTGAAGTATATAAAATATATGAGTATTAAATAATACTAGTACTAAGCAAAATCTAGAACATTATCTGGTTGTTCTTATCATAAAAAGCAGGAGAAAGAAGAAGAGGAGAAGGAAGAGGAAAAGGAGGTGGAGGAGTAGAAGGAGTTAACGATGCAGAAAAAGAAAATTCAGTTATTAAAAAATCAAATTTACATTTTTACTCCCCTAAATTATGATTCTATTTCTATCATTTCATTCAACATTAAACTCATTTTCTACCGTGGCCCTTGCAATTTGTGTTAAATCCTGAACTAACTAATGAAACTAATTTCTTGAGAGCACACAGATTTACTTTCTTTCTCTTCTTTTATTTGCACAAGTTCTTTTCTCTTCCAGGACTTTTATTTCTTATCTGAATGGTTTCTGCTTAGCTACAAATTTCTATGAATACAGTGTTTTCATGAAATTTTAAGTGAAGAGGATACTAGGATAAAGCTCAAAAGAGATGGTTGGCTTAGAAAGACTTTGCAATTGATATTAAAAGAATAATTGAGTAGTAATTGACCCCATGCTCGAGTGAAGTTTTTGGCTTTTTATCTTTACCAAATTATTGCCTCCCTCTGCCACAATAAGTAAGGAACATTTAATTTAAAAAACAAAATTTAAATAGTAGTACTACAATAAGCTCATCAATATTAACTAATTGTTTTGTACAGTTACTTAACTGAATAAGATCTTTACTATAGATTGTAATAGCTACGTTTAAGAAAACTATCTCCTAGTATTAATCAAAAGATTAAAATGACTTGTTAGATTTCTCTTACAATATAATTGTCAACTCTATAATTTTCTATCAATAGAAAGTTCATTCTGCAAAATTATTTGTATTTCATTTATTATTTATTTATTATTATTATCATTTTTTGAGACTGAGTCTCAACTCTCTCGCCCAGGCTGGAGTGCGGTGGTGCCATCTTGTCTCACTGCAACCTCTGCCTCCCGAGTTCAAGCAATTCTCGTGCCTTAGCTTCCCAAGTAGCTGGGATTACAGGCACCCGCCACCATGCATGGTTAATTTTTGTATTTTTAGTAGAGACGGGGTTTCACCAGTTTGGCCAGGCTGGTCTCAAGCTCCTGACCTCAAGTGATCCACCAGTCTCAGCCTCCCAAAGTGCTGGGATTACAGGTATGAGCCACTGTGCCTGGCCTGCAAAACTATTTTTAATGTCATTGTAGAAGTGGCAACTTATTCATACTAAGGAATATAGCTATACAGACATGACATGTAACTTCCAAGCTTGATTCGTGAGATTTCAAAGAAATTTAGAAAAAGTCTTCTGTCTACCATATGTGAATATTTTGAGCTTGAGTGTTTTTTTTCAGTAGTATGTTTGCCAAAGGGGTCCATTATTTTCTCCCTCTGACAATGAAATATTTAGACTTATGGCTCCATTTTGCAAGTGAAATGCTCAAGGGAACATGGACTAGGAGAGAACAAATGAAATAATTTAATATTTACAGCACATTATTTTTGCAATAATTATTTTGGAGTCACGGATTCAATATTATCCTTTTTTATCTTGTTATTTATGTATGTAATTTTATTTTATTTTATTTTTTTTTGAGACAGAGTCTGGCTCTGTCACCCAGGCAGAAGTGCAGTGGCACGATCTCAGCTCTGTGTATGTGATTTATAATAATATATCATGATTAAAAACATGCTTCAAACGTTTATTTTACAAAAGCTAGTTTTATATGCTTCCTTTGAAGTTAATATAATTGCCTTATCTCCAATTAAGTCAATATCCTCAGATTTAATAAAAAGTTGTTGGAACATGTCCTTAAGATTTTAGTAGTTACAAAAAGTGGTATGCATGTAATAATATTATAAATTTTCCTTTGGCACAATTTCTATTTTTTAATATGCTGTAATAAATAACATATTTGTGTTATTTTCCATAAAACCAGGATAAAACACAATCAAATTATGAGTATGAACTGAGAATCAATGAACTTCAGGAGATATTAATAGCCATATGTGCTGATTTCAGCTAATTGTATGGACTGTTACTATATACAATAAGATGTACTACATTTCTGAAAGACTATGCTATAGCTAAATTCGAATTCTTCCAATGAAAGATATTTCATTAAATCATGAAGAATTCTTTACACTGTTACTTTGTAAGCTCTAATGTTAGAAGGATCCTCTTATAAAGAACCAATTTCTACCTTCCTTTTCATTTTAACTGATTGCTGGCAGTACTGTTGTCAGCAGTTATGCAGCCCTTTAGCATAAGCTTCTTCATTCTAAGTGACAGCTCATCTAACATTAAAAACCATCATCTCTTTCCATAACTGCCTTGAGTTCACCAACACTTTCACACACTTCTTACAGCCACTTGTTCATGAAACTCAACATTTAGTCTTTTTCCTTCAGTGTAGAGTGTGTTTGTAGTTCTTTTAGCTAATCTGAATATGCTATTTCCCTTGCCCTGATGATATGCCATCATGATTATCTCATAAAAGACTTTTTCTGTGCCAGTTGTATCATGGTCTTACAATCAATTAACAGAATACCAAAAAAGTAACTTCATTTCTTTGTATTCCTAAATAGTCTCCTGATATAAAACAGGAAGTTAAATGACCAAATTATATTTCTTTTTCTGCTAAAATATGTAAAGCAAGGCAGGGAGACAATGACTTGACTGAACTGTCTCAAATTTTGTGCTCTTTTTATGTACACAAATACAAAAAATAAATAAATACATTGTACATTTAGGAAATTTTAGAAACTATCGACTAGATAAAGAAAACGTGGCACATATACACCACGGAATACTATGCAGCCATAAAAAAGGATGAGTTCATGTCCTTTGCAGGGACATGTATGAAGTCAGAAACCATCATTCTCAGCAAACTAACACAAGAAC
Organism: Hylobates moloch; assembly: GCF_009828535.3. NCBI lineage: Eukaryota > Metazoa > Chordata > Mammalia > Primates > Hylobatidae > Hylobates > Hylobates moloch. The sequence goes on along the minus strand of NW_026652289.1, from coordinate 18,289,684 downwards.
AGAAAACCAAACACCACATGTTCTCACTCATAAGTGAGAGTTGAACAATGAGAACACATGGACACAGGGAGGGGAACATCACACACCGGGGCCTGTAGGGGGATGGGGGGCTAGGGGAGGGATAGCATTGGAAAAATAGGTAATGTAGATGATGGGTTGACGGGTGCAGCAAACCACCATGGCACGTGTATACCTATGTAAAAAGCCTGCATGTTCTGCACATGTATTCTAGAACTTAAAGTATAATAAATAAATTTAAAAATAGAATTTTAAATGTTCATTATAGAACTTGTTCTAAACATTCAATGATGTGCTTTACTGGAAGATAAAATATGGGTAACTCAAATAGGGAAATTTTCATTACTGAACTGGTAGTGTGGACAAGCCACCATAATCCATTTTAAATTGATCATTTTGGTAAATTTGCTCAGAATAATTAGATATACACAAATATGTCAACAGAAAAATTGATAAAAGATTTAAAGAGATAAAAAATAAATAAATGCAATAAATTATTTGGTCAACTCGAAGTCAGTTTGAATGACAATAAGCACTAAATTTGCATATCATTACGAAAAATATTAGACAATTCATTTTCTGTTACTGATGATTTACTGTGATGTGATCTGTAATGAATAACTTCCTTCTGAACAGTAATTTGGCAGGCTTAAATACCTTTGAAATATTCATAGAAACAGTAATTTGCCTCACTGTGAATTTATTCTATGGGCTAATGAAATGTACCCACAAATATTTCATTCCAGGTGTCTTCATTATGTTATTATTTGTGAAAATACTGTGTATCTCCTGAATGGTCAAAATAAGGGATAACTAAAATGTTCAATGCATTTATTTCATGCAGTGGATTGTACATATTCATTACACTATACTTTCCTGAGCAATATTTCATACATTAAACAATCTCCTAATTCATTTTTGATGGGAAAATTATGGGACACAGTAGGGCTTATATAATATCATAAAGAGTTTTAATTTTTTATATTGCCAAAACCAGGGGAAGATACACCAAAATACCAATTTCAATGTAAGTATTATTTTTAATTTCAATATATTTGCCCCAAGAGATGGTGAAAATTCCCAGGGACATTACAAAGATAAAGGTAAAGCTAGAATAAGTAACATGTTAGGGATTTTATTGTATTTCCCCAAATTTTTGTGTTGTAGTCCTAACCCTTAGTACTTCAGAAAGTGACTGTCTTTGGAGATAGGGTCTTCAAAGAGGTAAACTTATATTAACAATGAGGTCATTAAGGTGGGCCCTACTCCATATGACTGATGTTTTTATGAGGGGAGAAAATTAGAACAGAGACACATATTAGAGAGGAAAGACTGTGAAAACACAGAGAGAAGGCCATTTACAAGCCAAGGGGAGAGACTCCAGGAGGGAATAACCCTGCTAACACCTTGAGCTCAGACTTGTAGCCACCAGAACTTGAGAAAATAAACTTCAGTTGTTTATGTCGCTCAGTCTTTGGTACTTTGCTATGGCAACCTTGGCAGAGTCATATAGAACATAGTCACTAAGTAAGAAGATAAGAATGACTGGAATTTGCTAATAATGCAAACTATAAGGTCTATATGAAAGCAGAACTATCATTCAGAAAACTGGGAGGACTTCACCATTACCAATTTTTCAAGACTTAATCTTTTTTCTTTCCCAGTCTTGTGACTGCTTCTTTTCCATTTTGCCTGATTGTTCTTTTGCAATGTCTCTCCTTCTTCAAAAGTTCAAGGTTTGAATATGCAACAGCTGATTCTGGACATCAAGGGTTTTTAAAATCTTGATGATTAAAAAACCAGACAGCCTTACCATTCCGAGATTATAAACTGGGTTTGAGATTTTTGAGGTTGAGGCTTGAATTTACCTTCAGAGCAGGCAAGTTTATAGTGTTCAGATAATCACTTTAATGGGCTTTCAATTATGAAATGTTCAAGCAAAGTTCTCAATCTGGGATGTTGACTCTCCAGACACCCTGGCTCCAATAAACTAAACTATGCTACCAAATGATATGAGACTCTTCAGTCATTATGTCTGTATATCAAGATCCCACTTAGAAGTGTTTCTTTGTAACTATGGTTTTAGACTGCACTTTTTCTAATTATATTTATTGCTTCTTGGCAAATGCATTTTGTTTGTGGTCTGGTTCAAGCATTTGATCAAAGGATATTAAGAGCAAAGATGCTGTGTTATATGTGGATTCATGCTCTCTGAGAGACCATAAAGAAGAATCAACTGGGATTTCTGAATTCTACTCCACAACCTACAATTCAAGATTCATGCCTGCTGTTATTTTTATATGGAATAACTCAGACATGGACAAATGTAGTGACATAAAATTCATATGTTCAGATAGATTATGCTCATGAAGCCTAAGGCACATCCAGCCTCTGTATGCAGAGAACACGGTTTTCTATAAAGTGTGCTGGAATTCTCAAGTCCAGTCGTCTAGGAAAGCATACTGTCCTGGGGAGGAAATGAACACTAAGGAAGAACGTAGACTTGACGAGGGAGGTATACAATTCTCTGTTCCCCCTGGGGAGTTCAGTACTGAGTTTCAGGTGGGAGACACTCAAAAATATGCCCTGCGGAACAGTAAGATGGCTTTTGTAATAAAGAGAGCCCAAACTGGGTCATAGAAGGGCTTGTGTAGCACAGGGCGGACATAATTTGCCTTTGTTCCAAGTTGTCTATGTGGTAGTTCTGTTTTCATAGGTTCATATTTACTGAGTTACACTCCTGATTCTAGAAAGGGGATTGTGCTGTCAAATAGTATTATATGCACCTAATTGCCAAGGTCTGTCCATGAACAGATTTTCCTGAATAATTGAACAGAGACCACTGACCATAAGAGACAATGTGAATTGTAGAATACATGTAATGAAATCAGATTCTAGTTTGGTTCTGAAGTATAAATATATTTTTAACCTTGAACCAAGAATCTTGTACTATCTATACTTCCATTCCTAAATAAGTGTCTTGAATAAGGTGCTCTTTACAGTCAACTATTAGCAGCTAAATTTTCTGGTTTAGTACATCTCACTGAAATATCTGAGTCATCATTTTTGAACTGCAGATATTGTGCTGAGTTGTAAATGTTAACAGAGGATCACATAGTTTTAATTCTGGATCTAATTAAAACTATATGATCCTCTCTTAACATTTACAACTCAGCACAATATCTGAGGTTCAATGTAAGATTAAGTTTTCAGTACTTATGGACCTTAGGGGGTACACTTCATGCCTAAAAGCCACATACACAAAGGTCAGGGAGCACAGGCAAAAGGAGAAAGAGTGTGGGGCAACTAGCAGTCTAGATTGGGGAATGGGGTATGGGCCACCTTAAGTTCGAATGCAGGATCTGAATGGTTCATTAAAAGGAAGTGGTGGGAAATTGGGAAGCCCCGTCAACCAGGCAGGAGAGATGTCTCTAAGTTCCTATCTCTGGCCACCTGTTCAAGTGATTTGAGTGTAGTGTAGAACTGAAAACTTTGTCAGGGGTGACTGAGTCCTGTCTCTGTTACATGAAGGCTAAATAAACTTGCATTTAAAACAGATGCTGAGGCAACATAATATTATGAGCTTTCACTACAACTAGGTATAACAGGTACTAAAGTGACTGAAAGTATTGGTGCAAGTTCTAAAACTGGGTACTACTTCTTTGTGGTCACCATTGAAGTCATGCTGGTCTTAACATCAGGAACCTGAAAAAAATGGAACTCCAAACCCTCATTTTAAAAGTAGAGGAATCAGGTCAGCGGCGTGTTTCTCCCACTTGGACCTTCCTAACCAGTAGTAATGTTAAAAAGTTGCAAATAGATTGTCTGTGCATCATATCTGCCTTCCAATCTTGAGTGAAATCCCCTGATTGATTGGGTAACTAATTCACTCCTAGTGCCAAAGCTTCAAAGAAGCCTCAGAAACAGTTTTACTTTTCTAACTTCTCCAAATGAAAGATGCAGTGCAGGTTGAGGGCCAATCCAAATATCAACAACAAACCAAAAAAACAAAACATTCATAATCAGCATTGTTTTAATCAAAGAAAACACTTCAGAAAAAAAAAGACACAAAACAACATTCTTCAAATCAAAATATTTGATTTAGTGAAAATATTAGTGAAAAGAAACATTCAAAGAATGTGAAATCCACTCAACTGAAATAGTTTAAAATGTCTTTTGGCTTTTCTACTAGCTTTAGAAAGACTGAATTTTTTATAAAAAATAACTCTAGGAATAAATCTCAATTTCTCATTAAGTTACCTGTCATATTGATCCAAAATCTGTAAAGATATTGAGTTGTCTTTTTTAAATATTAAAAAAAGTATTCCATGGAAATTTTTCCCTTTAAAGTTTATAACAATTGTCTATGTTTTGTTATTATTTTTTATTTATTATTTGAAAATATTAAAACACTTTTATGGTGTATTAGTCTGGTCTCATGCTGCTAATAAAAACATACTCAAGACTGGGTAATTTATAAAAGAAAGAGGTTTAAAAGAATCACAGTTCCATATGTCTGGGGAGGCCTCACAAAAATGGTGGAAAGTGAAGGAAGAGCAAAGGCATGTCTTAAATGGCAGACAAGAGGGGCATGTGCAGGGGAATTCCCTTTTATAAAACCATTAAATCTCCTGAGACTTATTCACTATCAGGAGAACAGCATGGGAAAAACCTGCCCCCATGATTCAATTACCTCCCACTGGGCCCCTCCCATGACATGTGGGGATTATTATATTCAAGGTGAGATTTGGGTGGGGTCACGGAGCCAAACCATGTTATATGAATTAAAGGAAATTATTTCTGGTTTTCCAATGTAGTCAGCCCTCCATATATGTGAGGATTTGTTCCAGGACCACTGAAGATTCTCAGATTTGTGGATGCTCAAGTCCCTTAGTTGGCCTCCAAGGATTCAACCAACTGCAGATGAAAAATGCAGTAATTTATGACATATTTTCAACCACAGAAACTCTAGAAAACTAAATTTTTGTTAATTGAAACTGAGAATGTAGAAGGCCGACTTAATTTGTTTGCTTTATGAAACATTAGTATATTATTAGTGATTTAAATCAGTTTCCTGCAAATCTTTCAGGTGAGTAACACAGTTTCATTGCTGAATACTCTTATGTGCTACATTTTAAGAGCCTCTTGTGTTATACATTTTGTGTTAGTCCATTTTGTGTTGCTCTAAAGGAGTATCTGAGACTGAATAGTTTATAAAGAAAAGAGGTTTATTTTGGCTCAGGATTCTGCAGGCTATACATGCATGGTTCCAGCATCTGCACCTATTCTGGTGAAACCTCAGACAGCTTTTACTTATGGCAGAAGGTAAAGGGGGACCCAATATGTCACACTGAGATACGGCAAGAGAAAAGGAGGTGCTAGTCTCTTTTTAACAACCAGCTCTTGTGTGAGCTAATACAGTGAGAACTCACTCATTACCACAAGGATGGCACAAAGCCCTTCATGAGGGATCCGTCCCAATGACCCAAACACCTCCCACTGGGTCCCACTTTCAACACTCGGGTTCACATTTCAACATATTTGGTGGGGACAAACATCCAAACTATATCACTTTTGATGATCCATCATAAAATCTTATATATACATATTTAAATATAATCATATCTTAAATATCAGTATATGCTCTAAAATTTTGACAGAATGTTATGTATTTCTTTCTTTTGAAATTACTATCTGAACTATGGGTGAGTTTCATTTAATTTGTTTGGTATTTACTTCCCCAAAATTATCATATAATCTTGAGAGTTCATGTAGAATCAAATATCAAATACAATCTCATTTTTAAATACTGTAAATCCATTTTTACTTTTAGCTTCATAATTAACCAATTTCTTATGTTATAAATATAGATATTTAATTAAAGTTGTATTCATTTCAATCTTGTGATGGTGTGTAATGAATTGGGGCTTGTTTTGTTTTGTTTTTGATCATCTCAAGTATTCCTGTAGGCTCCTGAAAAGTGTTATGGAGCTGTTCACTAAGGTTATGGTGCCAACCGAAACAGCCTGATTTAAAAAGTGGTTTGAAATGCCTAGCCCCTGAGAATGCTTCCCAGCACACACAGCTGCTGGTGTCTTCGTTTTCCTCTTCATTTTGTCTTTTTCCCACCCAGAGAATAAATATATTAGTTATGCCTGTATTATGGTCCATAGTTTGCATATATTAATCATCTTGTATAACCATCTCTCCCCAAAAGATAGTGTATTACATACTGTATTCATATTCCAGGGCTGCTGTCACAAAATATCACAAATGATGTGGCCAAAACAACAGAAATTTATTATCTCACATTTCTGTAGGCTAAAAGTCTGAAATTAAAATGTCTGAAGAGCTGGTTCCTTCTGAAGGCTGTGAGAATCTTTTCCGTGCTTCTCACCAGCTTAGCTTCCAGTGGCTTGCTGGCAATCTTTAGCATCTTGGCTTTTGCTGGATCACCCTGATCTCTGCCTTCACCTTCACATGGTGTTCTCCCTGTGTTTATGTGCCTGTGTCCAAGTCTTCCTTTTCTAGGACATCAGTTATGTTGGACTAGAGACCCACCCTACTACAGCATGATTTCATCTTTACTAATTGCATCTGCAATGACTATTTTCAAATAAGGTCACATTCTGAAGTAATGGGAGTTAGGACTTCAACACACAAATTTTAAGAGAGATACAATTTAATCCCCAGCCCATACTTTGGATTCTGATTTTTTAAAATTAATGGCCTCTGTACAATGAATGTTTATTTCAATCTAGTAACTCAGGAAAAAGGCCTCTTTCAATGTCAGTATTAGCAATAGGTAGCACAACATAACCAGCGTACTCTGTTTGGCATCCTTTGCTGAGATTTTTCTCCTCAAGCCAATATCTTGTGTCTGGTGGATTTGGGAGACAGAAGGGATACAATATCTCATCTTCTTTTGTACCAAAGCGTATTCATATTTCTGCTTGTTTTATTCTGTATTTTTCATGCTTTTTGACATTAGAACATTATTTCTTCTTTTTTTTTTCTGTCTTTTGTTCTTTCTCTGAAGGTTTTCCATCATTAAGAATGTTGTACATTAACATGGGAAAGCCCAAATTAAAGGAAGCTAGTAGTTTGGCAGTTTAAAATAGTTTAGAAATAGTTTTGCTAAAATTTATTTCCACTGTCATGTTTTAACTTGTTTTAGTAGACTCAATATATCCTTTTATTAGTTGTAGAGCAGCCTGTGAATATTTACCTGTTGGTTAGGTGCATCTATTACAGGGAACACAGAGGAGAGATTCTTTAACTTCAGGGCGCTGTTCATTTGCTGAGAGTGGGTAGGTTAAAACCCAAGTTTGGCTCACGTTAGTGGAAAGTCACTTAGTGGTAAGAGGGAGAGAAGGGTGTTCCTATTTCCTTATCTGTGTAATGAGTATTTAGTTTCCATGGTCTAGTACAACATCAATAACAATTCTGTTGTACTAGAATTCTACTTTTTTTGTTGTTTGTTTGTTGACTATTTTCTTTATTCTCCTAATCATTTTTTTTTTATACTTTAAGTTTTAGGGTACATGTGTACAATGTGCAGGTTTGTTACATATGTATCCATGTGCCATGTTGTTTTGCTGCACCCATTAACTCGTCATTTAGCATTAGGTATATCTCCTAATGCTCTCCCTCCCCCCTCCCCCCACCCCACAATAGTCCCCAGAGTGTGATGTTCCCCTTCCTGTGTCCATGTGTTCTCATTGTTCAATTCCCACCTATGAGTGAGAACATGTGGTGTTTGGTTGTCCTTGCGATAGTTTGCTGAGAATGATGGTTTCCAGTTTCATCCATGTCCCTACAAAGACATGAACTCAACATTTTTTATGGCTGCATAGTATTCCATGGTGTATATGTGCCCATTTTCTTAATCCAGTCTATCGTTGTTGGACATTTGGGTTGGTTCCATGTCTTTGCTATTGTGAATAGTGAGTTCTACTTTTTTTCCAACCTTCTGGCAGCTGTCCTTTCATTTTGCTTTCTTAAATGGCACATTGACATGCTGATTTTATTTTTGGGTGGGCCTAGGTTAAAATGGGAGCTTGGTAACTCTATCACTTGTGTTGCTTAAGACTTTTGCAGTTTCAATTTCCTCAAGCACCAAGTGGAGATACTAGGATTTATCTTACCGTTTTATAGTAGGGAGGATTAAAACTAAGTAAGATGGCATATGGAAAATACAAAGTGCAGTGCCTAATTTCCACTCACTTGAGAAAAATAATTCTTCTTGAGATATTTGATAATTTCTTTCTTTCTCATTAAAATTTGACAATTTTGCCATATTTTATCATGTATTAGTATTGTTTTAATTTCTGTGAGTACATATAAGGTATACATATTTATGGGGTTCATGAGATATTTTAATCGGGCATGAAATGCATATTAATCACATCATGGAAAATTGGATATCCATCCCCTTAGGCATTTATCCTTTGTGTTACAAACAATTCAGTTATACTCTTTTACTCATTTTTAAATGTACATTTAAATGATTATTGACTATAGTCTCCTATTGTACTATGAAATACCAGGTCTTAATCATTCTTTCTAACTATTTTTTTGTACCCATTAACCATTCCATCTCCCCCAACTTCCACATTACCCTAACCAGCTTCTGGTAAACATTTTTCTATAATCTACCTCAATGAATTCAATTGTTTTGATATTAAGCACACACAAATAAATGATAACATGAGATGTTAGTCTTTCTGTGTCTAGCTTATTTCACGTAACACAATGATCTCGAGTTCCATCCCTGTTGTAACAAATGACAGGATCTCATTCCTTTTTATGGATAAATAGTACTCCATTGTATATAGGTACCACATTTTCTTTATCCATTCATCTGCTGATGGACACTTAGGTTGCTTCCAAATCTTGGCTATCATGAACAGTACTGCAACAAACATGGGAGTGCAGACATCTCTTTGATATAATCATTTTCTTTCTTGTGGGTACATCCCCAGCAGTGGGACTGCTGGATCATATGTTAGCTCTACTTTTAGGTTTTATGAGGAACCTCCAAACTCTTCTCCATAGTGGTTGTACAATTTACATTTCCACCAACAGTGTATTAGGGTTTCCTTTCCCCCATATCCTCACCTGCATTCGTTATTGCCTGACTTATGTATAACAGCCATTTTAACTATGGTGAGCTGATATCCCATTGTAGTTTTGATCTGCATTTCTCTGATGATCAATAATGTTGAACATTTTTTATATGCCTGTTTTCCATTTGTAGGTCTTCTTTTGGGAAATGTCTATTCAAACCTTTTTTTCCATTTTTTAATCAAATTATTAGCTTTTTTTCTATACAGTTGTTTGAGCTCCTTATATATTCTGGTTATCAATCCCTTGCCAAGTGGGTAGTTTGCAAATGTTTTCTCCAGTTATGTGGATTGTCTCTTCACATTGTTGGTTGTTTCCTTTGCAGTGCAGAAGCTTTTTAACTTGATGTGATCCCATTTGTCCATTTTGGCTCTGGCTGCCTGTGCTTGTAGGGTATTGCTCAAGAAGTTTTGGCCCAGGACAATGTGTTGGAGAGTTTCCCCATTTTTTTGTAGTAGTTTCATAGTTTGAGGTCTGGATTTAAATCTTTAATGCACTTATATTTGATTTTTGAATAAGGCAAGAGATAAAAATCACTTCGTTCTTCTGCATATGGGTATTGAACAGTTTTCCCTGCACCATTTGTTGAAGAGGCTGTCTTTTTCCCGATATATGTTCTTGGCTCCTTTGTCACAAATCAGTTTACTGTAGATGTATGGATTTGTTTCTCAGTTCTCTGTTGTGTTCCAATTGCTCTATGTGTCTGTTTTATGCCAGTACCATGCTGCTTTCATTAAGATAGCTCTGTAGCAGAATTTGAAGTCAGGTAATGTGATTCCTCCAGTTTTGTTCTTTTCACTCAGGATAACTTTGGCTATTCTGGGTCTCTCATGGTTCCATATAAATTTCAGAATTTTTAAAACAATTTATGCAGAATATCATTGGTGTTTTGAGGGAGTTACATTGAATGTGTAGATTGCTATAGGTAGTATGCACATTTTAACAATATGGATTCTTCCAACCCATGAACATGAAATCTCTCTCCATTTTTTGTGTGTCCTCTTTAATTTCTTTCCTATTTCATTGCTTTCATTGTAGAGATTTTCACTTGTTTAGTTAAGCTAATTCCTAAGTATTTAATTTTGTTTTGACTATTTCAAATGAGATTACTTTTATATTTCTTTTTCAGATTGTTCACTGTTGTCATATAGAAATGCTACTGATTTTTGTATGTTGATTTTTTTATCCTGCAACTTTACTAAATTTATCAGTTGTACTCGTTTATTTGTGGAGTCCTTAGGTTTTTCCAAAAATAAGATTATATCATCAGCAAGTAAGGATAATTTGAGTTCTTCCTTTCTAATTTGGATGCCCTTTATTGCTTTCTCTTGTTTGATTGCTCTAGCTAAGACTTTCAGTACTACGTTGAATAATAGTGATGAAAGTGGGCATAGTCATTGGGTTCCAGATCCTAGAGGAAAGAATTTCAGTTCTTCCCCATTCAGCATGATAATTCTTGTGTTTGTTTTAGATTTCCAATCCAAATTCCATTCATAGTGTGGAATTCTTTCTTCTGTTATGCTACTGATTATCATTTTTGATGTGTATTCTGTTTCCATCTTTTAAATTGCTTATTGTTTGTAGATTATTTCTTTGTGATATATTTTTCTATATAGCAAATGGTCTCCTTTGTTTCAATTATTTTCTTCTGCTCTGTGACAGGATGTGTCTAGTCTTTCTTCTATTTAATTTGTGTTTTTCACAATGTTATTTGCACTATGTATTGCTTCTGAAGGTGATTTTATTGGGCATGCTTGGTTGACTTCCTGGCATCTATTCCACTATCCCCCATTATGTAGCAGCCATAAGGTTTGTGTATTTGATTGATTCTTCTTTTAGTTCCAGGGATGGAACCCTAGTGATCTCTAAGATAATTCATACATTTTACCCACCTTAGGATAACTGGTTTAGGATTGGACAAACAATCTCAGCTGCTTCAATCAGACTCATGTTAAGTAGTGAAATGGAAAACTCTTTCCTCTTCCGGGCACTATTAAAGATTATTTTTATGGAAACTGTGCAACTACTTCAGCTATTTTACTTGGAGAAAACTTAAGCTGAGAACAAATTCTACTTGACAAGATGAGAAATACTGAGAGAAATTGGGAAATCAAACAGGAGCCCTGATCAAGCCTTCCTTGAAGTACAACTTAACTGAAATTTGCAGTCAGACAAAGTATTTTCTTCATAAGTTCGATTACTTTGAATTAGATTTTATTCATTTGAAACTTGCAACATTTTAACCTATTCACTTTTCTGTGCTGTCTCTACCATTTATTTCCACTGACTTCTTGTCTTTACATGTTATAATATATTCTTTTATCTAAGTAAAAATAGTGATAGTCATTTCCTAAATCTAAACATTTCCTATGAAAAATCTTTGGGATAAAATTGCACATTTCCTTTCACTCTTTTATAGCATTTTCGTAATTTTGTAATATTTCAACCATTTTCTTTTTATTCATATTTACAAAAGGTTAACAAGAGGTTTTTATTATGCTTGCTCATGGCAAGGGGCCTCTACTCGGCCCTCTGCACTCAACCCTTTGCAAGAGGGAGCACATGAGCAAGTGAGTATGGGATCTGGCCAGCTGTTCCAGGTGCTGACACAGGATCATGCTCTGTGCAGGGCCCGTGGCCAGACCAGGAGAATCACCCTGAGGGGAACATGGTGGCTCCCAAGTGAGGATGTCCATGACCTCAAAGCCCCAGAACAGGTGTTACAGTGCTCTATTAGTTCCACTGTTCGTGGCTAGTGGTGTGTTAGCAGCTCAGTTGGCCCCTTGCCTTGTCGCATGGGGTGACTGATCTCTGCTGGCAAAAGCAAAGGGCTAGTGTGACAGTATTTCTCAGTACCTGTGCTATGTGGGTTCTGAGCTACAGTCTGGCATCCAAAAAGAATGAGGTCACATGGACGGTTGAAGGATGGTGAAGGTGGAGAATTTTACTGAATAATTAAAATGGCTCTCAGTGGAGAGGGGAGCTGGAGAGGAGACTGGAAGGGCAGGTCATCTTCCCCATAGTTAAGTTGTCTCTTCCCTGAAGTAGGGTTGTCTCCCCATCTACTGACTGAGTCTGGGGTCTTTATAGGCACAGGCTGGGGAGTGCATGCTGATTGGTTTGTAATTTTGTCTTTGTGTTGTAAATTTTTTCTTCACTTATGTTTTCAGTTGAAATTGTATTAGTTAACTTTTTTTTGCATATTGTAATGTTTTTCTTAAATTTGTAACTTTATAACATATTTTACTTTGTCAACTAGAATTTATAGCTAGAGTTTATTTGTCAGAACTGGGTACTTCTTTTTGTATTAAATAAGGCTTTTATTCTAAAGCCACTTCAAATACAAAGGAATAAAACTATTCTCATTGAAATAATTTATAAATGTTAAGTTTTGTTCCTTCTGATGTTCAGATGTGTTTGGAGTTTCTTCCTTCTGGTGGGTTCACGGTCTCGCTGGCTCAGGAGTGAAGCTGCAGACCTTTGCGGCGAGTGTTACAGCTCATAAAGGCAGTGTGGACCCAAAGAGTGAGCAGTAGAAAGATTTATTGCAAAGAGCAAAAGAACAAAGCTTCCACAGTGTGGAAGGGGACGAGCGGGTTGCCACTGCTGGCTCAGGCAGCCTGCTTTTATTCTCTTATCTGGCCCCACTCACATCCTGCTGATTGGTAGAGCCGAGTGGTCTGTTTTGACAGGGTGCTGATTGGCGCGTTTACAATCCCTGAGCTAGACACGAAGGTTCTCCATGTCCCCACCAGATTAGCTAGATACAGAGTGTCCACACAAAGGTTCTCCAGGGCCCCACCAGAGTAGCTAGATACAGAGTGTCAATTGATGCATTCACAAACCCTGAGCTAGACACAGGGTGCTGATTGGTGTGTTTACAAACCTTAAGCTAGATACACAGTGCTGATTGGTGTATTTAAAATCACTGAGCTAGACATAAAGGTTCTCCAAGTCCCCACCAGAGTAGCCAGATACGGAGTGTCCATTGTTGCATTCATAAACCCTGAGCTAGACACAGGGTGCTGATTGGTGTGTTTACAAACCTTGAGCTAGATACAGAGTGCCAATTGGTGTATTTACAATCCCTGAGCTAGACATCAAAGTTCTCCACGTCCCCACCAGACTCAGTAGCCCAGCTGGCTTCACCCAGTGGATCCCACACCAGGGCTGCAGGTGGAGCTGCCTGCCAGTCCCGCGCTGTGCGCCTGCACTCCTCAGCCCTTGGGTGGTCGATGGGACTGGGCGCCGTGGAGCAGGGGGCGGCGCTCATCAGGGAGGCTCGGGCGGCACAGGAGCCCATGGAGGGAGTGGGAGGCTCAGGCATGGTGGGCTGCAGGTCCGAGCCCTTCCCGGCGGGAAGGCAGATAAGGCCCGGCGAGAAATTGAGCGCAGCGCCAGTGGGCTGGCACTGCTGGGGGACCCAGTACACCCTCCACAGCCGCTGGCCTGGGTGCTAAGTCCCTCATTGCCCGGGGCCGGCAGGGCTGGCTGGCTGCTCCGAGTGCGGGGCCTGCCAAGCCCACGCCCACCCGGAACTCCAGCTGGCCCGCAAGTGCGTGCGCAGTCCCAGTTCCTGCTCGCGCCTCTCCCTCCACACCTCCCTGCAAGCTGAGGGAGCCAGCTCCGGCCTCGGCCAGCCCAGGAAGGGGCTCCCACAGTGCAGAGGTGGCCTGAAAGGCTCCTCAAGTGCTGCCAAAGTGGGATCCCAGGCAGAGGAGGTGCCGAGAGCGAGCGAGGGCTGTGAGGACTGCCAGCACGCTGTCACCTCTCACTATGAAGATAAATGAAGTGATCATATCCTTTTATTTTAGTCTCTGATCATCCTAACACAATCTACTCATTAAACTCAATCTGATTCCCAAGCTCTGCAGACTTCTTTATCCTCAGTTGAACCACTGCACTCTCATTTATAGGCTTAGTTCTTTTTCACCCTTATGACAAATGCTCTGGCTATTCAAGAGTAAGATGAGGAACTCAAATTTACCCCTTGATATGTACAATAATGTTGCCTTAACTTTGTGCTATATTCTAATTCTGCACTAATGCCTATTCCTTGAAATATGGGCTGGACTTCACACCTCACTTCAGCTGACTGAAGGTATTCAGGTATTCTGTTTTACACTTTGAGTCTCAGTCCTGGTTTATAACCTCCCTGCTTTTTATTTTTTTCTAAACATGAGGTGACATCTTACTATTTCTGGGTTCCTCTTCGTTCTAATTCCCTAATCCTATACTTCCATCTGATGGCTAGGACCTTGATACCCTATGATAATCATCTCTGCTATGATCTGCCTATGTCAAAACCCAACTTAAAGTTGTCATGGTTCATCAGACTAGCCTTTCCCTAAATTGGAACTTACTTATGCCTACTAAAGTCAGCTACCCTGAGAGCTACTTGTGGTATTAAATTTCTAACTAATAAACTACATGAGGCTCTTGTCCTTCAAGCCTCTTGTCCTTCAAGCCTTTCCCTAATCCTAGATCCTGTCTAATTCTAAACTTTTTCACCCACCATTTTACTCAGTTCTCCTCTTCTTGGTAGGGCCATATGCAGGATTGTGCCAGGTCCCAGGTAAAAATTCTGTGTGTGTGTGTGTGTGTGTGTGTGTGTGTGTGTGTGTATGTGTGCATATTCATGTGTGTATATCTATGAGCATATGTGTATGTGTTTACTATATTTGATAATGAACCATTATTCAAGAGACATTAATTTTGTTGCTTTTGCGCACTTATCTTCATATTTATTTTATTTGCATGCTTACTTGAAACAGCTTAACTTTCTTTGGTTAATTTTTATTGGTTGCAATCACTGTTATCTTCCCTTGTTTGTTTATGTTATTATGTCGGGACTTCAAAGAACTGTGGGAATACTAATTACAGTTTAAGCATGCAGATTGGGCCATCCATGCAATTGTTTATTTCCTCAAATATTAATTTACTACTGTGTAGAAAGGTGCCAAAATATTCTGAACCCAGACTAAATGGCTGCATAGCATCTTGTGGGCTTCACTTTGGAAAGCACGGCAGGATCAAAGAGCCAAAATATCTGATTTGTTTCATGTGTTATAGCTCCTCCCTAATGACAGAATGGAGACTTGTCAATATTGCTTCTGTTGCCAATGGTGAGTGAACTGATCAAACATTTCAGGCTCAATATGGTCCTGCTTGAAATCTTACTCTAGGAATGCTAGAATAAACAACATCATACTTCTGAAAGTTTTACAAATCTTTGTCAAAGATTTTGTGCTAAAACTGAGGATATACATACTTGTTTTTGGTCTACTGCTCAGTATAATTACTATTTATAATTTATATCTTCATATCAACTGTCTGTTAAAACTCCAAGCCTGTGTCTCTAATCTTCGTCAAATAAAACTGAACTCCTATTTTCCCCACTTTCACCCAACAAAATAAATCTACATGATCTCTTTCTCTATTTGTCTTTAACCCTGGATCCTACTACACTATTCTCTTCATCTCTATTGTTTCTATTTTATTTTTATTTTATTTTACTTTACTTTATTTTATTTTATTTCATTTTTGAGAGAGAGTTTTGCTCTTGTTGCCCAGGCTGGAATGCAATGGTGCAATCTCAGCTCATTGCAACCTCCACCTCCCAGGTTCAAGCGATTCTCCTGCCTCAGCCTCCTGAGTAGCTAGAATTACAGGAGCCTGCCACTATGCCTGGCATTTTTTTTTTTTTTTCATATTTTTAGTAGAGATGGGGTTTCACCATGTTGGCCAGGCTGGTCTCTAATTCCTGACCTAAGGTGATCTACCTGCCTTGGCCTCCCAAAGTGGTGGGATTACAGGTTTGAGCCACTGCGCCTGGCCTCTGTACTGTTTGTTGATCAACTGTCTTGAATACTCTCCCTCACAGAATAGGAACAACTGTTTTTGACCCCTCCTCTTAGATCATATCTTCTTGTTTTAATTGCTCATTTTATTAAATGAGTTTTAGTCAACATTCTCATTATAATTTTCAATAATACTTACTTGGGTTTTAAAATGTTGTTATACATCTTCCACAGTAGACCAAAACGCTCATGAGAGCAAGGCCGTTGGTAGAGCAAGTCCATTTGTTAATCACATAATCACTCTATCATGAATAATATCAGCATGTAATTATATACCAGTGTCTTAAACAGTAGAATATCTGAGCATATTTTAGATATAATAATACCTATTCCTCAGCCAGAGTCAACCTAAAGATAAAAGTACCCAAATTCTTTCCTTCCTTCCACTATCTACTCATATCCCTGCAGTTTTTTCTGTCTTCCACATGACTCTCCATGGTAAACTATTAAGACTTGCAATCAATCACTGAAATCACCTGCTGGTAACTCTTACTGGCTGAACCCGACCAAATGCCAGAGAACAAGACAGCGACTGATTCACTTTTTTTTTTTTTTTTTGCATTATTGAGTGCTGTATTTATATCATACACAATAAGTTGTGTATATTTCTCAGATAGAAAAGTCATGGTGAGTTAGAAGATACTTCTCAAATTTTAATGTGAACAATAAACTAGATAATTTGTCCTGCAGAAATTTTTTTCAGGAGATCTGGAATAAAGTCTGAGTTTCTAAATTTCTAGCAAGCTTACCAGTAATACCAATGTTTTCAGCTCAAGAATATTGTGTCAAACATTGAACAAGTGGAAGAGCCTGGGTTTTTCCCAGTTTTTCTGACCTGTAAACAAAGATGAGAGCCTTCATTTCCAAAGACAGATATATGCAAAGAAAATTTAAGAAGGAAGGGAAGCTTCCAGATTAAATATGACGGTTTATGTACATTATCTGGTAAACCTCCCTAAGATACTTAATAAAGAAGAGGAAAATAATTAACTCTATAATAGAAAACTCTGTCACAAAGCTCTATGGCCGAGTAAATTTAACATCAACTGTACTAGGACAAATCTTTGTCATGTGCTGATTTACACAAAAAAACACAACATCGCTGCTCTGATATTGGCCCCCCAAAAAGTAAATTATAAACTTAATTATAAAGAAATATCAGTTCTATGCAAAGTTCAAAATACAGATGTCTCCCATGTTCTGTAAATTATTTTATTTTAAGTTCAGGGGTACATATGCAGGATGTGCAGGTTTTTTACATAGGTAAACTTGTGACGTGGGGGTTGTTTGTAAAAATTATTTCATCACCCAGGCATTACACCTAGTAACCATTAGTAATTTTTCCCACTTCTCTCCTTCCCCCCACCCTCTGCCCTCTGATAGGCCCCAGTGTGTGTTATTCCCCTCTATGTGTCCATGTGTTCTCATCATTTAGTTCCCACGTATAAGTGAGACTCTGCGGTATTTGGTATTCTGTTTCTGTATTAGTTGGCTATGGATAATGGCCTCCAGCTCCATCCATGTTCCTGTAAAGGACATTATCTCATTATTTTTTATGGCTGCATAGCATTCCATGGTACCACATTTTCTTTATCCAGTCTATCACTGATGGGCATTTGGGTTGACTGATGTCTTTGTTATTGTGAATAATGCTACAATAAACATATGTGTGCATGAGTCTTTATAATAGAACAATTTATATTCCTTTGACTCAGCAATGGGATTGTTGAGTCAAAACAACAATCCCATTGTTGTTTGTTGATAAAAACAAGCAACAGGGAAAGGACTCCCTGTTCAACAAATGGTGCTGGGAGAACTGGCTGGCCATATTGTGTCTGGAATTTATTCCTTCCGGTGGGTTCTTGGTCTCACTGACTTCAAGAATGGAGCCGCGGACCCTTGCGGTGAGTCTTACAGCTCTTAAAGATGGTGTGTCCAGAGTTGTTTGTTCCTCCTGGTGGGTTAGTGGTCTCGCTGACTTCAGGAGTGAAGCTGCAGACCTTTGCAGTGAGTGTTACAGCTCATAAACATAGTGCAGACCCAAAGAGTGTGCAGCAGCAAGATTTATTGTGAGGAGCGAAAGAACAAAGCTTCTACAGCACAGAAGGACACCCAAGCGGGTTGCTGCTGCTGGCTCGGGTGGCCAGCTTTTATTCCCTTATTTGGCCCCACGCACATCCTGCTGATTGGTCCATTTTACAGTGCTCTGATTGGTCCATTTTACAGAGTGCTGATTGGTGTGTTTACAATCCTTTAGCTAGACACAGAGCACTGATTGGTGTGTTTACAATCCTTTAGCTAGACACAGAGCGCTGATTGGTGCATTTACAATCCTCTAGCTAGACAGAAAAGTTCTCTAAGTCCCCACTTGACCCAGGAAGTCCAGCTGGCTTCACTTCTCAATATGTAGAAAATTGAAACTGGACCCCTTCCTTACACCATATACAAATATTAACTCAAAAGAGATTAAAAACTTAAATGTAAAACCCAAAACTAAGAAAACCTTGGAAGACAACTGAGGCAATACCATTCAGGACATAGGCATGGGCAAAGATTTCATGAGAAAAATGCCAAAGGCAACTGCAAGAAAACAAAAAATTGACAAATGGGACCTAATTAAACTGAAGAACTCTGCACAGCAAAAGAAACTGTCTGCAGAGTGAACAGACAACATACAGAATGGGAGAAAATGTTTGCACTGATTTACTTTCACAAAGTCAGTTTGTGAAAGAAAAAGAGAACAAGTGGAATTTGAAAGGCAATGGCTAATTTCTTATGCAGCAATGAAGACTTCTGAATCCAGTAGAGTTGAATGCAAAGGTGAACACACTGCTTTCTTGCTGTATAACTTTGAATAATTAACAGAAACGTTTGAGTAGATTTTCTTATACCAGTACTCATCACTTAGGATTGTGATCAGAATGGAAATGTTATGGTCTAAAAGTTCCACATACAACAATACCTGGCATATAATATTTAACAAGTGATAATATACTTATCTTCTCATTTGAATGAATGCATTTTAACTTTGAAATATAAAGGAATTTGCTAGGTCACACTGACTAATCACAAAGGTTAAATTGATTAAAGTTTCTATTCTTAGGTTTGCCTGATAAAATATAAAAAAAAAACTATGTATTTTGATTTAATAATCCTGGCTACTCTAGCTGTACTTCAGAGAATTTTACAAAATGTTTCAGAAAGAAGAATGAATTTTTATGTTATCAAATCCATACATATAACACTAGGCACTGGGTGATTGCCTCCATCACAATGCTTAGAATACATTATCCCATAATCAGAGTTCTTTTATATAAGGATGACAGGAAAATAATTGACAAATGCATTTAAATCAATCTAAAAATTTTGGAGGAATAAGAATTCACTAAGTTTATATCAATGCTTATGGAATGAAAATCAACAATTATAAAAGCATTTATTTGTTGTATCTTTTATTTTAAAAGCAATTCATTATAGCTAGACATAACTAATAAGCAAACTATGTTGCAACTAGGATCAGAATCAACATTGAACCTAGTCAGTGAAAAGGCACATAAAAATTAAATTTACCAAGAAAAAGTTTGCTTGTGCAATGTACTACATAACTGTGTTAAACTTAGAAAATCATTTGTAAGAAACAGCAGATATTTGCCTCGACTTCAGAATATGATCCTTAAAAATGAAATTTGAAGCATTTTGCATTGCATCCTTGATTTCTGAAATGAATATAATTCAGGATAAAGCTGTCTTCCCATAAGAATTACTTTCTTAACCTTAACAATAAATTAAAGTGACCAAAGATTGTATGAATGGTATAGCATCGAAATAATGAATAAAATCTTCAACTGTAAGTTGCAAGAAGATGCTAAATATCTTTTTTTCTCTAAGGAGAAGCTGATCACTTACCTTCTGGCTTCTTCTTAACATATTCACATATATTAATTAGCATCAAGTTTGAAAATCAAAGTAAATATTTATTTACTATGTCGATGATGGGAATATGAAAACCACAAAGGCTCACCATTACTCTGGCCAATATTCTTATAGTCAATAAACATATTTCCTTGAGAAAACTACAATGGTTACCCCTATTCAAGGAGGAACTGTAGAATTTTAAGATATAATGGAAGTTGTAGAGCAATATTTCATTAAGTAATGATCTCTTCAAGGGGCAGTAATAAGAGAAGCTTATAACATACAAAATAACGATGATGTAGCAACTGAGAAAACTACCTTAATACTCTGATAATTCTTCGCCCCTTCCTCCCTGCTGCTCTTCTCATTTATTCATTTTTCATGCATCACTCTTACATTCTCCTTCTGCATCTGCCTTCTTTTCTCTTCCTCTGTGGTTCTCCATGATATTTCTATTTTCCTTCTTTATATGGCTTACATATGTTTTGGATGTTTCTTCTTTCTGTTCACATCACGTCTATTTGATTTTCAAAGCCAAATCCAAATAGTAGCATCCTTTTTCTTCTAAATAGAAACAGTGCTTACATGTCCTGAGCACTTCAACCCACCTTTTACATTATCATATATCTATCAGAGGCATATATCAGGCTCTCCATCAACTTAGACATTTTTGTGTATACATTCTACAGCTATTGGTATGCAAACACTTCAAAAATACAACTGATCATTGAATTCTGCACAACCCTTAAGCACTTATATTGATTAAAATAAATTTTTGAATAAGCAGTTTTGTTCCGAACCACAATTTACAAGTTTCAGAGAGTGCAATTAATTTTGCAATTAAATTACTCTTGATTTACAGTTACTTTTATTCTTTATTTTATTACATTGATACATTAGGCTTGCACACATTTATGGGGTACGTATGAAATTTTGTTACATGTGTAGAATATGTAATGACCAAGTCAGGATATTTAGAGTATCCATCAGTCTTGGTATTTACAATTGCCATGTTTTTGAAAGATTTCAAGTCCTCTCTTATTGGTATTGTGAAACATACAATTCACTGTTCATGTATAAACTATAGTCAGGGTATTTACTTGTCTGTGTGTACTTGTCTGGTTTTGGTATCAGGATAACGCTGACCGTGGAGAATAACCTGAAAGAATTTTCTCCTCTTGAGTTTTTTGTAATAGTTTGAGTATAATTGGTATTGATTTTTATACATTTGGTAGAATTTGACAGTGAAGCCATCTGGTTGGGGCTTTTCTTTCTTGGGAGACTTTTTATTATTGATTCAATCTTGCTGCTTGTTATTGGTCTGTTCAGCTTTTCTATTTCTTCTTGAATCAATCTGAGTGGGTTGTGTATGTCCTGGAATTTATCCATTTGCTCTAGGTTGTTCAGTTTTTTAGCACATAGTTATTCATAACACTCTCCAATGATCTTTTGCATTTCTGTGGTATCAGTTGTAATGTCCCTGTTAGTATTTCTGATTTTGTTTATTTGGGTCTTATATCTTTTTTGATTGGTTAGTCTAGCTAGCAGTTTATTGATTTTCTCTTTTTTAAAAGTCAACTTTTTATTGCACTGATCTTTTGTATTGTTTTTTAGTCTTTATTTCATTTAGTTCTGCTCTGATCTTTATTATGTCTTTCCTTCTACTAATTGTGGTTTTGGTTTTTTCTTCCTTTTTTAGTTTCCTGAGGTACATTGTTAGATTGTTTATTTGAAATCTTCCTACTTTTTGATGTAGGCATTTATTGCTATAAACTTCACTCTTAGAACTGTTTTTGCTATATGCTGTAGGTTTGGGCATACTGGGTTTCCATTTTTTATTTGCTTTAAGAAATTTTTTTAAAAATTTTTATCTTAATTTCTTCTTTTCCCCAATGGTTGTTCAAAGCATATTTAGTTTCCATGTGTCTGTATAGTTTTCAATGTTCCTCTTGGCATTGATTTCTAGTTTTATTCCATTGTGGTCTGAGAAAATACTTGATATGATTTTGATTTTTTAGAATTTGTTGATACTTTTATGTGGCCTAACATGTAGTTTATTCTGGAGAATATTCCATATGCTGATGAGAGGAATGTGTATTCTGCGGTTATTGGCTAAAATGTTTTTTAAATGTCTATTAGGTCTATTTGGTCTATAGTACTGTTTAAGTCTGATGTTTTCTTGTTAATTTTTGTCTAAGTTATTTGTTCAATGCTGGGAGTCTGGTATTGAAGTTCCCAATTATTACTGTATCAGACTCTAGCTCTCCTTTTAGGAATATTTGCTTTATTTATCTGAGTGCTTCAGTGCCGGTTGCAAATATGTTTAAGACTGTTATAGCCCCTTGTGGAATGAATTGCTTTATCGTTATATAATAACCTTTCTGTTTGTTTTTACTGGTTTTAGCTTAAATTCTGTTTTATTCAATATAAGTATAGCCTCTCTGATATGGTTTGGCTCTGTGTCCCCACCCAAATTTCATCATGAAATCATGAATTGTAATTCTTAAAATCCTCAAGTGTTGTGGGCGGGACCCAGTGGGAGGTAATTTAATCATGAGGGCCAGTTACCCTCATACTGTTCTCGTGATAGTGACTTCTCAAAAGACCTGATGATTTTACAAGGGGCTTTTTCCCCTTTGGTTTGGCACTTCTCCTTCCTGCATCCATGTGAAGCAGGATGTGTTTGCTTCCCTTTCCACCATGATGGTAAATTTCCTGAGGCCTCCCCAGCCCTGCAGAACTGTGAGTCAGTTAAACCTCTTTTCTTTCTAAATTATCCAGTCTTGGGCAGTTCTTTATAGCAGTGTGAGAACGGATTAATGCACGCTCCATTCATATGAATAGGCTTGTGCCTTAACTACTATTACTCTACATCATGGGCCCTATGGTTCCGCCATGCCCCCGTGAGGAACTAGGGCAACACAGATGAGCTGTGCAACTCTATTGTTTTTCTTTACTCATATTCTCTCTTTACACATGTATTCTATGCAATTCTTGTTTCTTGGTTTAGTAATAAATCAAATTTCAAGTGAAATAAGTCTAATTATTAGTCATGCCAGCTGGCAGACCCAAACATTCTTTGACTGAGTCCAGATCAGCCCTTTGCAATTCATTTTAACTAATAGCACTGCTTCATGTGGTATTTGTTTTATATAACAACTAATAGTATCTATGTTCATTGGCTCCTAATTTTATTATAAGGAACACCATAATTTAGAAATAATTTGAGAAAAATACTAAGAAGCATATCTCCAAGTCTAATATTTTGCGAAGGACCAATCCTGTAACTACAACTCTCTATCAGACTTTCCTACTTGCATGTCCAACATAAGTTAGAAAATAGACTCACATTCAAAATTGTCCTCTACTTTTCTACTCCTTTTCTTCCTCCAGCTGCATATTTTTTTCTCAACATTTTAAATTTTAGGTAGTTAAATTCTCCCTCATCTTTGATCACCATAGAATTTTATAAAGTTGGTGGATCATAGAGATAATCTAGTCAAAACTGAAGTCCATAAATATCTTGCATTTAAATATTGAAATTTTAGCTTTATAATGTCTACATTAATAACAGATTCTACAGTTTGCTTTTCCATTCCAGTTCTGCTACTATCATAAGAAAATGGCTTTATTTCCTCATACATACATATTATTGTAATGACCTCTAATTAATGAAGCTTCTAGTTTCCCTTTTAGTCATGAGAATAAAGTGATATTAATATTTTCCTCATGTATGTTTGTTATATGGCTTATCAATTTTTACAAACCTTAAATTTAAAATTATCTTAAAAGAGTTGCTGGTGTGCAATCTTGTTTCTTATATGGGAATATGAAGTGATGATTATGAAGGACCTAGTTGGAAACATTCATTAGTTGACATGTAAAATATGATTTGACTACTTAGTAGAACAAGGTTTTAGTTAGCTGGACACAGCTCACCAGGAGTATAAAGTTATTGCTGTGGTCTGAATGTTTGCATCCCTTCACAATTTATATGTTAAAACCTAATCACCAATGTGATGGTACTAAGGAGCAGCACCTTTGGAAGGTGATGAGGTTATGTAGAGAAAGCCCCCATTAATGAGACTATGGTCCTTATCAAAGAGAACCCAGGCACTGCCTTTTCTTTTTCACTATGTAAAGACATGGGGAGAAGGCACCATCTGTGCACCAGAAGGAGGGCCCTCCCCAGACAGTGAATCTGCTTACACCTTGGTCTTGGACTTCCAAGCTTTCAGAACCATGAGAAATAGATTTTTGTTGTTATAAGCTACCCAGTCTATGGTATTTTGTTATAGCAACCCAAATAGACTAAAGTAGTTATTATAAAATAGGTTGTAAGATAAATATGAATGTGATACAGAGTGGAGTACCCCATTAACAAAATCCAGGCAATAAACAGGAGTGAAACATGTTATTGAAAAGAGAACATTAGATAAACAGGCAGAGGCTGAATATGAAAAGAGTCTGAGTTTGTTCACTAGCATGGGAATTAGAAGTCAGTAGAAAAACTGTTTAAAATCATGCCAACAATATAACCAACCAGTAACTACAAGCAAGTCCTCCTCGTTATTTCATTCAGTCTTGCTTATTCCAAAGAATCTTGGGTCTGCAGTCTACTCTCATCAAGTATATTTGCTTCCAGACTTGAGAGTCTTAGAAATTGTAATGCAGCCTACTATGGCAGCCTGAAAGTTTTCTAAGCCATATCATTATGAAAGTCTGTGCCTAAAGAGTCTGTTTTATTAAGCACAATTATTGGGCAACTAAATAATTTCTAAGTAGTCTGAGCAGTGTAACATTGATTACTAAGAATAATTTTAATCTTATTTACTTTTGCTTCTAATTCTTCTATGCTATATGATGGTTCAAGTTTGTGACCATGTGAATGAACATGTTAAATTTGTCACACTAAGGTATAATAGGGGTGTGTGGTTAAAGGAAATTGTTTTAGGTGTTCTTGTGTAGACTATACACTTTTGTGCTTATTTTCTCCTCTTCCATGAAATATATTTGTCAAGTGGGAAAAAAATTCCAATTTACATAACACTTCATTAAGCCTGGGACTCTAATTCAATAGTAAATACTGAACTGAACTAAATACTTAACCCTAGATGATTAGTTATTAAGCATTAGCACATATCAGATCCATCTGGAGGGCTTGTTAAAATACAAACTGCTGAGATTCATCCTCAGAGTTTTTGATTCAGTAGGTCTTGGCATGAAATTTTGCATTTCTCTTAAGTTTACACAGTAAAGCTAAAATTGTTGGTTCAAGGCCCACACTTTTATAACTATTGCACTTTTTGCCTTTTATAATATCCAAGTGGCCTTTTGATAACAATGATAGAGGCAGGAGTCTGAGAAATTAAAGGCAGACAGGGGCAGGTCCCTGGCAAAACCCCATCCCTTAGTCAAAAAGCCTGAAACACAATTGCCCAAAGTGAGAACTTCCATCCCTGTGTACCCGCTCTCTCCCAATTGGTTCTTTCTGAATAGTATATTTTTACCAATTGAATGTTGCTTTTTCCATAACTACCTACAGCCCACCCCGCCCCAATTCTGTGCCTATAAAGACCTCAGACTCAGCCAGCAGAGAGGAAAAGTGGCTGGATGTTGGAGAGAGGCAGTTTGACTCCAGAGACAACAGCTGGATGCCAGAAAGCAGCAATTTGACTTCACAAGAGAGAGGCAAAGAGGTGACTTAACATCAGAGGAGAGTGACCTGCCCTTCCTGTCCCCTTTCCACCTCCCCTCTCTGCTGAGAGCCACTCTCGTCACTCAATACAATTCACCACATTCACCATCCTTCAATTTGTATTTGCAGCCTCATTCCTCTTGGGCATTGGACAAGAATTTGGGATGCACCAAGTGTGGACACCCACAAAGGCCGTCGCAGTGGCCCTTTACCATTGCCAACAGAGGGCAGCTGCCCCATGCAATAAGCCAAAGGGCCCGCTGAGCTGATAACACACTGCTTTCTGTGGATGGCAGAGCTAAAAGCATATTGTAACATGCCCTCTGGGGCCTTGGGGAACCCCCACCTGGATCCTGCCAAGAGGCCTGCATGAAGTTTGCTCCTGCCGGCACTACAGCAGCCAGTTGTTTCCCGCATTCACTCGCCTGCACATTTCCTCCTGCGATGGGTGGGACACAGTTGACCTGAGTGAGCAGAGTTTGCTCATGCAGCCACCTAAGTTGTTGGCAAGTTCCTGAGCTCATTCACTTCAATTCCCATACTCATTTGCATGGGTGCTCCCTCCCACAAGGGGTTGAACAGGGCAGGTTGAGTAAATGGTGCACCTCTCTTTTGAGTCCCACAGAGGGTCAAGAAAATATCCTGCATCACTTTGTCAACTTATGCCACGTAAAGGACATGCTGCCTACCTTTTAGACTTATTTACAAGTTTGCATAATTTTTAGACATAGACAATGCCGTGTATCTCTGCAATTACTATCAATTCTAACCTAGGAAGCACCAAGTTAATGGCAATAAAAAAACAAAAGAATAAACAACTGTTTCCAGCAACAAGGTGGCTGTACCAGTAATTAATTTATTGCCTTCCAGAGGCAAATTCACTATTGCCTGTTCTGAGAAAAAGAATCTGGGCCCTTTAAATAGCTGCCAGAATGTAAAAACTTGCCAGCAGATGGTGGTGGAGAGATGCTGGAGGTGGAAGGGATTTCATCCCAGGTCTGGTATGCTCCCTCATCAGGCTCTCATAGTGGAACACACCTTCTCCAACACCTGGCTCCTGTTCAGCAGCACCCAGAGACCATCAGCTTCCTTTTGCACTCTTTTCAGATAATTTAGCAGTTGAGTCTCTCTGGAAAAATAAATAGCTTTCCATGACACCCAAGAGGATGAATTTCCTGCCAGCCCAAAAGGCATATTTTCAGCAATTTCTTCCAGTACAGCCCCACTGCAACTACTCTGCCACCCAGTGAGCCACATTCTCTTTTCTTTTCTTTTTTTTTTTTTTTTTTGATTTCCAACTTTTAAGCTCAAGGGAACATGTTCAGGATATAGGATGTGCAGTTTGGTACATAGATAAATGTGTGCCTTGGTGGTTTGCTGTACAGATCATCCCATCACCTAGGTATTAAGCCCAGCATCCATTAGCTGTTCTTCCTGATGCTCTCCCTCCTCCCATCCCCCATCCTCCAACAGGCCCTAGTCTGTGTTGTTCTCTCCCCGGCAATTCCTCAAAGACTTAGAGGCAGAAATACCATTTGACCCAGCAATCCCGTTACTGGGTATATACCAAAAGGAATATAAATCATTCAATCAGGAACATATATGCATGTATACATTCACAGCAGCACTATTCACAATAGCAAAGACATGGAATCAACCTAAATGTCCATCAATGATAGACTGGATAAAGAAAATATGGTACATACACACCATGGAATACTATGCAACCATTAAAAGGAATGAGATCATGTCCTTTGCAGGGACATGGATGGGGCGGGAAGTCATTATCCTCAGAAAACTAGTGCAGGAACAGAAAACCAAACAGTGCATGTTCTCACTTATACGTGGGACCTGAGTGTTAAGAACACATGGACACATGGTAGTGAGCCACATTCTAACCCTCTGCGATAAGGCTTGAATCTCATCTTGGTAGGGAGGGAGTAGTCTTACTGGATGCTCTATCTCAGCACCAGGGATTGGAGAACACTCCCTCACTTTTGCATCAGCTAATACTGTACTCTATAAAATTCTTTTCATTTATTACAATCCTATTCCTCTTTACACAAATCTCCTGTTAAAATTAATAACTTTTATATCAAACTTCCTTGTTCAAATTACTGTGTTGGTTTCTCCCTCCTGATTGGATCAGAACTGATACAATTGGGTTAAATAATTTTTCATAAAATAAATTATTAAATCCATTCCTTTAGTGTGTATTTAGAGTTTACAAATTACTGAGATTTAATTCTACAAATTATACATATTTACAATCTAGGTGAAGTCACTCAAGACATATTTAAACATTTCCCCGCTAAGACACCAGTTTAAAGAAAGACAAAAAAAAAAAAAAAGAAAACCCTTTGCTAGCACAAAACAGTCACCAAAACCTTAGTGTTGGGGTTGAGAAACTGATACCTCTTATGGCACTTTGGCATGCTGAGTACTTTGAATCAAAGGATTTGAAAGACCATAGAAGCAACTTCAGAACCAATGTCTCTTTGACCTTCTCCTGCTCTTCTGTCTCTTATCCTCTTTCTCCTGCAAAGTGCAAGGAGGGGCTCTCTCTGAGCTTCCCTTATCTGTCTAAAGATTGGCCCTCCAGAAAGAATACATTTGTCATGAGTGTTTTTCCTGGGAATCTCATCAGCCAGGGAAAAGTAAAAGTATCATAGGGAAGGAAACTGAAAATTGACAACATGCCCAGGCAGACTTTATCACAGACTATCGCCTCTTTTTCTGAGACTGTTTATTACCTGAAAGACCTTTTGTTTGCATAACAAGACAACCTTTGTTCACCCTGCATTTTCTCCCCTCACCCTCCCATAACTTGTGTCATTACCAACCCTAGAATCCCCAGGCCTGTATTCCTTTCATCAGCTTGAGATGTCATATGTGTTTCAATCATCTGTCCCCTTTTCAAGTCTCATATTTTGTGGGACTCATATGTGTATGCACATAATTAAAATGTTTTTTCTCCTGTTAGTAATTATCAAAACTTCAGAGGATAAAGAATGTTTTCTTTCTCTATATTAGCAATCTCTAGTCCCAACACTCCATTCCTCATTCCCCAGCATGCACACACACATTTCCATGCTGCTTTTCAACAAAAACTTTTATTTCCTGCAGTGTGGCAAAATAACATGATTCTAAGTTCACTTTTATAAAATCTGTTAGCTATTATAATTCCTTCACTCACTCTCCCCTTTGTAATAAATTTTTCCCCATCCATTAAATAATATAGGCTTAGTAGAATGCTTAAAAAATAAAGATCCATATGAATAATTTAAAGTCACGTATAAACATATAATTTAGTGATAATTAGTGTTAAAATTTTGGCTCATTTTCTCTTTGTCTTTGTAAAATTACATTAGTCTTGGATTTGTTTCTTTTCCTACCCTTGTCCCAAAAGATGCTCCTCTTCATCCGTGGTTACTATTTTAGTGTGCCCTAAAGGATATCACAGCTGATATGTCAAGCTATACTTGTAACTTCCCTAAAATTATGACCTCTTCTATCGATGATGTTGTCACCACATGGTAATGAAATCTTAGGATATTATAAATAGTTTGGTATTTGATTCTTATATTTAATAATGAATCCAGAGATTTCAGGGAAGAAATAAAGTTGATATTGTTTGGATATTTGTTCCCTTTAAATATCATCTTGAAATTTGATCTTCAGTGTTGGAGGTGGAGCTTAGTGAAAGGCATTTGGATCATGCAGCACTCCTAGTACCTCCAAGGTCTGGTTGTTGAAAAGAGTCTGGAGCCTCCCTTTACTCACTTTTTCCTTCTCTCTCAACCATGTGATACTTTCTCTCCTTTCCCTTCTGCCATTAGTGAAAACTTTCTGAAGCCCTCATCAGAAGCAGATGCTGGCACCATGCTTGCACAGCCTGCACAAGTGTAAGCCAAATAAACCTCTTTTCTTTATAAATTCCCCAGCCTCATAGTATTCCTTTACAGCTATGCAAATGGACTAAGACAAGAGTTGATCCCCTTCAACCACACAGAAAAAAACTTACACTTTGTTGAATTGTCTTCATTTACAAACAAAACTCTAATAATAATAGTATACAGAGAAAGAATACAATTGATCATATGCACTGACTTAGAAAAGGAATGCACATGGAATGGCAAAATAGAGAAGGCTTTGTGTGAGTGTGTAGGGGAGGCAGGATAGGGTTATCTGGGTCTTTAAAAAAACACTTGACTTAAGCAGAGAGGGCTATGAGAGGGCTTAATAAAAGTACGGAGGTAGAAATACACGAGAGGTATAAAAATAACAAATAGTCTTATGTGATTACAACTTGGCATATATAATTTAGCGGAAGCATTTTCTACTTCTGAAAAATTATTATTAACACTTCTTATAATAGGTTTATAATTATGTAAACCTATTTAAATCAATCATTTGCACAACAAAATGAATGAATTAATTTGTTGCAGCTGTGTTTACTGAGGCACACATGTAAAGCAATTTTAAATGTTGTCAAGTAACATAATGATTTAGTTTCATGACTCAAACTAAGTGAGAAATTCTGATTTTTTTAAGACAAAGTTTAAAAAATCAAAAACTTAAAACTCCTGGAACTAAAAGCATAGAAGAAAAGCTTCATGACATAGGACATGACAATGTGTTCTTACATATGACACCAAAGCACAGGGAAAGAAAGCAAAAATAGAAAAGGGACTATATCAAACTCAAAAACTTTTGTGCATTGAAGGACACACCTAACAGCCTGAAAAGGCAACCTATGGAGTAGGAGAAAATATTTGCAAATCATATATATATATACATATATATATATATATATATGATAGTAAATTGTTACACAGAAAATAAAAAGAACTTCTATAACTCAATAACAAAAATTAAATAACTTATTTTTTTAAATGGGCTAAGGACTTGAATAGATATTTCTCCAAAAATAATACACAAATGGCCCACAGTCATATAAAACAAATATTTGACATCATAAATAATTAGGGAAATGCAAGTTAAAATCACAAGATATCATCTCACACTCAGTAGTATGACTGCTATCAAAAAAATGAAACAAAACAGAAAATAACAAATGTTAGTGAGCATATGGAGAAATTGGAACCCTAGTACACTGTTGGTGGGATTGTGCAACCACTACGGAAAAATTATAAAAAATTAAAAATAGAACTACCATATTACCCAACAATTCCACATCTGGGATTTTAACCAATACTTTTAACCAAAAGTATTGAAAGAAGAGTCTCAAAGAGATATTTGCACACTCATGTTTATAGAAGTGCTATTTAAAACACCAACAAGTAGAAGCGCCCAAATGTCCATTGACAAGTGAATGGATGAAGGAAATGTAGCATATACACATACAATAGAATATTATTCACCCCTAAAAAGGAAATCTTGTCACATGCTACAGCAGGGATAAGCCTGAATGATATGCTAAATAAATAAGCCAGTCACAATAAGACAAACACTGTATGATTCAACTTATATAAAATGGTGATTACTAGGGACTGAGGTGAAAAAGTTCTAGATATATGTATTACAACAATTTGAATATACTTAAAACTACTGAATTGCACACTTAAAGTGATTAAAATGAATAAAATATGTGTTTTTAACTACAATTTAATTTTTTTAATCACAAATTTAGTGATAGGTATGTGGCTTTATAGATATTTTAATCCAAACTTCACATTTTAGCAATAAAAGTACTAGGACCTTAGAAGATGGATGACTGGTTTCAGATTATCTAGTCAAGACGAAAATTTATGCCTTCCAAATTACCACATTTTAGGTGTCTTCGTTTGCTAGCTTAATCCCAGGTTGTTCCTGGACTATCTCTACATCAAGCAGTGAAAGCTTAACTCCTTTCATGTTTTATGATGGATAAATATGTGAGGTGAAAGTCAAGAGGCTAGCATTGACCCAATGTACATCATCTATCAAGGAGACAATGTTTGTTTGTGCTTTGATGAATCTCTAAGACAACACTGTCATGATTTTGTTTTCATCGCATATTTGCATTAGGTAGTCTCATTGCTTAAAGTCTCCTGGCCACATTTCTAAATGTAAACATTCAGATAATCTGGGTCATTACAACCTTCAATATAAAATCCAAGATTTAAAGAATTCCAACACTTCTTTGTATATACAACTAGTATGTGCAACACACACACACAATGACTGATAGGCCAGCTCTTCACTTTAACTTTATTTAATGTCAGTTTCTATAAACTGGTTAGGAAATGCTAGTACAGTGAGATAAAGAAAATTAAAATTGTAGGTATCATTTCCACAAAGCAGGTGCCACTCTCAAAGCTTTGCTATTCCTTGATCCACCTGGTCAAGGACACTGACATTGTGTGATAAAGGGAGAAAATGTCAGGGCTTGATTGGAGGGGAGGAAAGTAGAAGACTGAGTGGAATCAGGTAGGTGTTAGAGATGAAAATGGTCAAAAAGAACTAGGGAGCTCAAACGAAATCAGACTCATACTGCAGAGTAAATACTTGCTTTGGAGTCTCTTACTGAGCACTGAATATCTTAGTCAGTTCAGGCCGCTATAACGGAGGCCATAGACTGGGTGGCTTATAAACAGCAGAATTTTATTTCTCATAGGTCTGGAGCATGGAAGTCCAAGACCAGGCTGCCAGCATGGCCATGTTCTCTTCCATGGTTAAGGGTCTCTTCCAGGCTGCAGACTGCCATCTTCAAATGTTGTATCTTCACGTGGCAAAAGATCAAGAAAGGTCTCTGGGATCACTTTTATAAAGGCATCAATCCCATTAATGAAGGCTCCACTCTTATGCCCTGATGACCTCCTCAAAGCCTCACATCGTAATAACATCACATTGGGGTTACGATCTCATCATATGAATTTGCCAGGGAGGGACAAAAACATTAAACCTATAACAATGGATATATGCCAGACAGAGTGCTAAAAGCTGGTGTTACTGAAATTAAAAAGACTACTAAGTCCATAGGATATGAAAGAGTAAAGAATTCTCGATCATTTTGGGGTCTCTGTTAGTTTTTTACATGCAGATAAATATTAGAAATAACAATATATAGTAGTGCATGTGAGACTATAAAGATGGACAGGACAAATTAGGAGAGCTTTACATTTTAACATTAGAAATTGAGAGAGAATATCTTCTTTATTATGAAATAATTGGAAATTACAATTTTAGTGAGCAAAGTATTTACAAAAAGGATAGTTTATGAGACAATTATCATTGAGAAAGGGAAGTATAACATCAATTCAACAACTACTGGAGCTATGGAGTCTACAAAGGAGGCAAAAGAGCTGCAACAAAGGCCTAGAAGCAAAATAGAAACAGTTTCTCAAACGGATGAAAAAAATCTAGCAAATTTTCACAAGGGTAATCAGTAGATGCCCCTTGCCAAGAGAAGGGAACTTTACCAGGGTGCAGAAGATCTGCTGTGTTACACATGATAATCTAGCATCAGTTTTACTAAATTTGATTGTTCCTGGACTCAATAGTTAAGCTGATGAATCATGAGTCACCAAGTCAGTGGTAGAAATGGAGGTAGCAAGATACTGTCTCAAATGAACTTCTAGAATGATTATTCGTAAAAGATATACAATCTGGAATTGCTCTACTATCATTAAGGTTAACAAAGTAAACTCCATGTTCATGACTCCATTGCAACAATTCATTATTTCAAATATTTAAGTGCTCTATTAATCAAGGTTCTCCACAAAGGCAGGACAAGTAAAATTAGCAGATGATATAGATATAGATACATAGATACAGATAGATATAGATATAGATAGATGCACAAAAAAATGCTTTTTTAGAGGAATTAGCTTACATGATTATGGAGGCTGAGAAGTCCCATGAGAGGACATTTGCAAGCTGAAGGTTTTGGGATGCTAGTAGTATGACTCAGTTCAAGTCTGAAAGCCTCAGATCCAGAGGAGCTGGTGGTATAATTCCCCATCAGAGGGTGAAGGCCTGAGAATTCAGGGGGCCACTGGAGTAACTCCTAAGGCCCAAAGGCTAGAGGGGCTGGAGTTCTGAGGTACAGGCAGGAGAGGAAGTCTCCTAGATCCAGGAGAAAAACAATCACCCTTCTTCCTTTTTTGTTCCATGTGGGCCCTCAACATTTTGGATGGTGCTGCCCACATTGAGGGCAGGTCTTTCCCACTCAGTCCACTCCCTCACATGCCAATCTCCTAGGAACACCCTCAGACACACCCAGAAATAATACTTTACCAGTTTTCTAGTTGACACGTAACATTAACCACCTCGAGAACCCAACACCTATTTACACCTATTTAAGTAGCAACGGGTTATCGCAGCACCAGGCTACTATTGAAGTTGTTCACGACTATGTCTGTTTAGGCAATAGTTTAAAATATTTTTTCAGTTACTTCCATTAGTTGCAGCCTACATAAACTTTGTTAACATTATTAATTACTAAGAATGTTTTTCTCATGTATTATTGGTACAATCCATAATAGAAATCCCCCTAGGTAGAAGCCATGTATTTTGTTAGCGGTGAGAAGATTATATTAATAATTCTTTTTAAAGAATTTATTTATTATATTTTAAGTTCTGGGATACATGTGCAGAATGTGCAGGATTGTTATATAGGTATACACATGCAATGGTGGTTTGCTCCACCCGTCAACTCATCATCTACATTAGGTATTTCTCTTAATGTTGTCCCTCCCCTAGCCCTCCACCCCCTTGACAGGCCCCAGTGTGTAATGTTCCCCTCCGTGTGTCCATGTGTTCTCATTGTTCAACTCCCACTTATGAGTGAGAACATGTGGTCTTTGGTTTTCTGTTCTTGCATTAGTTTGCTGAGAATGATGGTTCCCAGCATCATCCGTGTTCCTGCAAAGGACATGAACTCATCTTTTTATGGCTTCATAGTATTCCATGGTGTATATGTGCCACATTTTCTTCATTCAGTCTATCATTGAGAGGCATTTGGGTTAGTTCCAAGTCTTTGCTATTGTAACAGTGCTGCAATAAACATACGTGTGCATGAGTCTTTATAGTAGAATAATTTATACTCCTTTGGGTATACAACCAGTAATGGGATTACTGGGTCAAATGGTATTTCTGGTTCTAGATCCTAGAAGAATCACCAGACTGTATTCCACAATGATTGAACTAATTTACACTCACACCAACAGTGTAAAGGCATTCCTATTTCTCCACATCCTCTCTAGCATCTGTTGTTTCCTGACTTTTTAATGATCGCCAGTCTAACTAGCGTGAGATGGTATCTCATTGTGGTTTTGGTTTGCATTTCTCTAATGACCAGTGATGATGAACTTTTTCCATATGTTTGTTGGCCACATAAATGTCTTCTTTTGAGAAGTGTCTGTTAATATCCTTCGCCCACTTTCTGATGGGGTTGTTTATTTTCTTGTGAATCTGTTTAAGTTCTATCTTCTGGATATTAGCCCTTTGACAGATGGATAGATTTCCATAACTTTCCCCCATTCTATAGGTTGCCTGTTCATTCTGATGATAGTTTCTTTTGCTGTGCAGAAACTCTTTAGTTTAATTAGATCCCATTTGTCAATTTTGGCTTCTGTTGCCATTGCTTTGGTTTTTTAGTCATGCAACTTCAGCAAAGTCTCAGGATACAAAATCAAAGTGCAAAAATCACAAGCATTCCTGTACACCAATAATAGACAGAGAGCCAAATTAAGTGAACTCCCATTCACAATTGCTACAAAGAGAATACAACTTACGAGGGATGTGAAGGTCCTCTTCAACGAGAACTACAAACCACTGCACAAGGAAATAAGAGAGGAAACAAACAAACAGAAGAAGATTCCATGCTCATGGATAGGAAGAATCAATATTGTGAAAATGGCCATACTGCCCAAAGTAATTTATAGATTCAATGTTATCCCCATCAAACTACCATTGACTTTCTTCACAGAATTAGAAAAAACTACTTTAAATTTTATATGGAACCAAAAAAGAGTCTGTATAGCCAAGACAATCCTGAACAAAAAGAAAAAGATGGAGGCATCATGCTACCTGACTTCAAACTATACTACAAGGCTACAGTAACCAAAACAGCATGGTACTGGTACCAAAACAGATATACAGACCAATGGAACAGAACAGAGGCCTCAGAAATAATGCCATACATCTGCAACCATCTGATCTTTGACAAACCTGACAAAACAAGCAATGGGGAAAGGATTCCCTATTTAATAAATGGTGTTGGGAAAACTGGCTAGCCATATGCAGAAATCTGAAACTGGACCCCTTCCTCACATCTTATACAAAAATTAACTCAAGATGGATTAAAGACTTAAATGTAAGACCTAAAACCATAAAAACCCTAGAAGAAAACCTAGGCAATACCATTCACGACATAGGCATGGGCAAAGACTTCATAATTCTTTAATTCATATATTAATCTGCAAACATTTATAGTGATTTCTTTATGTCCTAGGCATTTTAATAGTCTCTATATGGAGTTGTAAAGAAAAAAAAACTAAGCCATAGTCTGCTCTTGACTAGGCCACAGAATAGTTGGCAAGACAAATGTGTAAAGAGATATGCATAATGCATTGCTGTAGACTTAAAATAAAATGTGGGGCAAAGGTTGATGGAAAACAAAAGAGGGAAGTACCTTGGGAGTCAGAAAAGGCTACACAGAGGAAGTGACACTTCAACTCAGATTTGGTGGAACTTTCTAAAGTTGAGAAAAAGTAGAAGGAGAGTACAGAGGCAAGACTGTGAGGCCAGGTACAAAATTGGGAAAGGTTCTCAGGAGTGAAAAGTCTGGCTGTGTGAGTTTCAGGCAGCCTGAAAACTTTCCATTTCATGCAAAGGAAGAAAAGCTAAATTTCCAGTGAATTAACACTAAGTTTCTTTTGATTTCTTATAATGAGATAAAAGTTATAATTATACTATACTTAAACAAAGCAATGGCCTTTCTCTCTCTCTCTCTACCTCTCTCTCTCTCTCTTTTTCTTTTCTTTGAATCTTGTGGCCAGAAGTCTGGAACACAGAGTCGATACAGAAAAAATGTTTACTGAAGCAGCTGGGTTTCAATGCTTGGTACTAAATTGCCCTAGTCTTACAATACTGTTGAACATAAATTTGGGCCTCTCCAATATTGGCAGAGGCACATTTCATAATGGGTGTAGACCCGTAGATGTGGGAGGATGGCGTTTACCTATATTGCCTTTCCATCAAGTACATTGAATGTTGGAGACCATTTAATAATTTGGCAAGTTAGAGTCGAGGACAGGTAAAGACAGCACCAGAAGGCTTTGCATATTGTTATGACTAAACAATATGATACTTTTCTTACCTTTTCCTTCAAAGCTATGCATGTAAATAAAACCAATTTCTGCATTAATAAGCCAGCCCACAATAACTGGAAATACCAATAGAAAAATTGTATACATGCTATAAATTGAAGAAGGAATCACTAAAGTGCATTTTTATCCATTAAAATTCCTCCAAAAAGAAAGATGCTGGGTTATAAGCACAGTTCTAATGTTTTACAGTCTGATATTAATATCTTCAGAAATTATACAAATAATCTTTTGGTAATAAATGACATTATAAATAGCAATATTCTTATAATTTATAATGCTCTTTAATTTCTGTATCAAAAATATAGATATAATTTCATTTTTATATAGCAACGCAACTTTTTAATCTTTATTCAGTCTGTTTAGCATACTGTAAAATGTAATGCTACAAAACTTCCCAAGATTAATATATTTCCTTTGCCAAGAGAACATTAAAATCACCAGATCAACACGAAACCGTCAAGAAAACATTTTCTAATCAGCTTCATAGTATTAGGAGAATTCCTTGGGATAACCTTTGCCCCAATTTTACCTTTTCATCTTTGTGAGAGGATACCCAGCAGCATTTATAGATATTCAAAAGTAAACAAGTGTTTATCTAATTGACCATGTTTCCAGCTACAATTCCATCTTCATTGAAAGAGAAAACACTTCTTCCTGAGCGTCAAACCCTCCTTTGGCTTAGCATTTCTTGGAAATTAGAACAGACAGTTTGAGATCATGTATAATGACATAAGACAATAGAACTCTGTCACTTAAAAATCTGACCCACGGGATGACAATCTTTGAATACTGCTTTGGAGATTTATTTTCTCATTAGAATCTGCGTTATTTTTATAATTTCCTACAGGAACCATTCAGGACAGCACAAGGTTCAAAAGGAAGGGCAAAAAAAGAAATTCTTTTGGAGTTTTCTCCTATGAAAGTCTCTCTATGACACCGTGGTTATTTTAAGGCACAAATTGTAGAGAAGAATGAGGTCATATTAAATTAAATTATTCTGAAACAATTTCAGCATATGATAAAATGGTTTTGAAGAAATATTCTCATGTGTACATTAGTGAAAAACATTTAAAAAATCTAGAACCCCACATTGTGTGAGCATGTCTATTGACAGAAGGAAATTAGAAGGAAAATGAAGGCTTGTTAATTAGAAAATAATAATCTGAGTGATTAGAGTTTTATACCCTCAAGCAGTACCAAACACAAGTAAATCAAATCTGATGTAGGTAAGCAGTTTTAGGACGGATGGTAAAAATGAGACCACACAGAATGTCCATGGAAATGTTGGAATTACGAATTCTTGCCTCTTTTAGTTCCAAAGGGCCAGTTTTCGGGGATGGAAGAGAACACATATTCATGAAAATCTTCAAATAGGCCATGTTTCTGTCTTAAAAGCCAGAATAAAAGATCTTTGTGTGGTTTTTTTTTTAGAATAATATGAGTCCACGGTAGGAAGGAACATATTGTTTCGTGTAACAATAAGAATGGAAATTGATTTGTTTCTCACTTCCTGAATTTTCTTGAACTCATCTTTATCTAGTCATCTGACTCATTTCCTTGCCTACATTAGAATGAAACTTGAACATTATTTATAATTTTATTCAGGCTAAAATTAATTCTGTGGAAAGGTCAAGTTTCCTATGACACCTTCCTCTTTCTTTGAGCTGGAAGTTGCTATAGTCACATCACTTCTCATGAAGGAAATTAGACCAGATTGGCCTATCACATTTTCTTTTGTGGAGAAGCTTAACATGCTTAATAAAGAAAAAGTTTAGGAAGATTTAAAAAGTAATGGTAAATGTAAATTGCAAAGTCATAAATACTATTAATAAATCAATACAAATTGAAATTGATAAAAATTGTTATCCAAACAGCTTGATAACAAAAGTATCAAATCTAATATTCCAAAGCAAATATTTCCCTTTAAAAATCATAGTATTAATATTCAGAAGAGACCTGAATATTTTTTTTGACCACAGTAAAAGCAGAGATACAATTGTAGTGGTAGAGACAGAAAATTCTTATTGATATTTTTCTGTTAAAAAGATCCTGAAATCTAAAATCTGTTCTGGTCTTATTATTGCCACATTGCAAAAACTGTAATATGTAAAATATACTCACTCCTAAATTGTTAAATTAAAAATAGCAACACCATTACAAATTAGCTAGGTCAGAGACTAAACTTGGAGTGCTCCATAGGTTGACTTGGCAACTTTCATCTCCTGAATTGAGAAATTAATCTGTGTTATTTAAGAAATTGCTGGGGAATATTTGTTCAGCAACAATCCCCTCCTGGTTGCCACATACTCCCCAAAATGCCATGATTTTATGTATAATGAGAGGCTGAAATGATCCAACAATCTTGGATTTGTCCCAACACCTAGTGAGAGCTTGGCCTGAAACATAAGAATGTTGGATCACAAAAGAACCTCAAAATTGCAACTGAATGTCATCTTGACTTCTCTGTAGCAAGGAGATAATTGTTAGGCAATGTCAAATAAATTAAAATAAAGCAAATAAAATATTAATGCTAAATATATAATTAACTGATTATTTGTAAATATTTTCCAGATTCATTATGGCATAAAGAGCATACAGCCTTCCCATTTGGAATATATGACATTGTAGGATAGAGAGAGAACATAAGGAAACAAAATACTGGAAGAATAGTGGTGATATCATCAGAAAGGGTAAAATTTGACATGGTAAATAGTTTGGAAGATAAATATAATTTATTTAATTTAGATTTAGTGAGCTCATGCTAATAAAGAGACATTTTAGTGGAATATTCCATAGGTAAGTGGGATTACAAAACTACAGCTTCAGTGAGTTTGGAAGTAGAGATATACCTTTAAAATCTTGAAAAAAGATGTAGTTAGTTTTGCCATGCATCTCTTTAGCGGATAGAAAGTAAACCAGTGAAGGACTAGGCAACCCTCGGGAAGCAGCAGAATTGTGAGCTTATAGAAGTTGAATAAGCACAGTGTGATTTCATAGAGCCAAAGGAGCTCACAAAAGATAAATTCTGTAACTGTGTCTACTGAGTTTGAAGCAGGTTTAAGACCGTAGGATTTGAGAGGAACCACATTGAATTTTGTTAGTGTGATTTCCACGGAATGTTGTGAGTGGCAACCAGACTTCAAGGCATTAAAGAGGAAATAAATATTGCCAAAATGACTAATAGAAATACACCACTAATATGAGATATTCTATAAGAAAACATAGCTAGGGAAAGATAACTCTGCTTTTTAAAAAGTATTTACTTGTTTTATTGTTTTTTTGATGTAGAAGAAATCTCAACTTCTTTATAGACAGGGATAAAAATTCTATTTTCAGTATAGATTTGAGAATGTGTGGGCTAAAGAAGCAACAATTTAACGAACAACAAATATTAGGCAATATCTTATTTCTTTTCCAGAAAAAAAAAAAAAAACAATTCTTCTATTCCCCATTTTGAAAGGGTGGGGGTCTTTATGCTTGCCAGTTTCTGTAGCCAGATGGTTATTCTTCCTGTTATTCATTAATATGCTCTGTCCTACAATCTAAATGATTCACATACTGTTCATTATAGATAGCCTGTTCTTCATTGCTCCAAATTTCAAGGATATTTTACCACTTTCCTCATGTACCTTTAGTATTTCCTTGACTCTGTACTTAAGGAGGCACTATCTCATCTTTTAAAACGCTTTTAACTCTTGCGTTTCCTCTAAAATTTTTGTTTCTGTGAAATAGCATCTTCCTTAAAAAATGTCTTTTATCTTTTCTGATAGAATTCTATGTCAGTTGATTTTGCTATTTTTTTTAGTTATTAAAAATACTAAAATGGACAGATTGTAATACAACAGAACATAATACTTGCATGTAACTTAGTAAAGCCAGTTACAGGGAGGCAAGATTAAAGTGATAACAATGTTTAGTTATTTTAATACAAGGGTAAAAATGTTTGCATTCAAATCAGTGAAGAATTTTACTTTCTTTCTTAAAATTTTGAAACAAACAGCTCAAGGTTTTATTTCCTGACAAGTGTTTCTGTCATTCTATGCCATTGCTTAATTCTTTGTCATTAGTTGAGATCAGAGCCATATGCTTTGAAACCAAATAATCAAGTGGCAAGGTTCAAATTCTGTTTTGAAAGCTGTCACCTGATGTGAAATGTGAGTAACATTTTTAACCTAATTAAAAAGCAAAGCCAGATTCTACAAAAGGAAAAAGAGGAGGTAATGATAGAGGACATTAATGGATTATATAATAATTACACGATAATATATATGATATAATAATCTTATATAATCATTCACTAATGTCCATATGTACTAGGTATGTAATCCACTACTATTCTTGAGGTACTGGGCCCTGTGATTTTGATGCTCATTTTTTCTTCCTATTTCACTGGAGAGAGAGAGGTGATCAGCTGGAATTCCCTCATAAGATTCTCATAGTGTGTGTCCATATGTGTATATTTATATTTTATATCATATATATGTGTGTGTATATATATACACATATGTACACACACTATGAGAATATATTTTATATTATATATATGTGTGTGTATATATATATACACATAGGTACACAAACTATAGTATATATATGCATTATAGGCTATCAGCAGTTAAGTTTGGGGATAGTATATATATATATGCATACTATCTAGATATAGTGCATATATATTCTATGTATAGTGTGTGTGTATATATATGTGTGTGTATATATGTGTGTGTATATACGTATATATGTATATATATGTACTATGTATAGTATATATAGTATACATGTGTAAAAATGCATATATATACATTCTGTGTGTGTATATACTAAATATAGTATATACATATGTATGTACATATACAAATACATACATACACAGTACAGTATATATGTATGTATGTATGTATAAAAATACATACACAGTATACATACAAATATACTGTATTGCATGAGTCCACTTACATCTGGATTTTCTTCCTTCTCTGTCATCCCTGAGAGAGAAAGATCAACCCTTCCTCTTCCTGCTCTTCCTTAACCTAATCAAGATGAAGACTATAAGGATGAAGATCTTTATAATGATTCATTTCTACTTAATGAATAGTAAATATATTTTTCTTCCTTTTTATTTTCTAAATAACATTTTCTTTTCTCTAGCTTACTTTATTGTAAAAGTATACTATAGAAAACATAATTTACAAAATATGTGTTAATTGTGTATGTTATTGTATTGATAAGGCTTCTGGTCAATAGTATGCTGTCAGTAGTTAAGTTTGGGGATATCAAAAGTTAGTGTTGACACCCCCAACCCTGCATTGCTCATGGGTTAATATCTTAGAATGTTTGTGTTGCTCTAAGGAAATATCTGAAACTGGGTAATTTATATTTCAAGAAATATTAAGGGCCAGGCGCAGTGGCTCACGCCTGTAATCCCAGCACTTTGGGAGGCCCAGGTGGGAGCATCACGAGGTCAGGAGATCGAGACCATCCTGGCTAACATGGTGAAACCCCGTCTCTACTAAAAATACAAAAAAAAATTAGCCAGGCATGATGGCGGGCGCCTGTCATCCCAGCTACTCGGGAGGCTGAGGCAAGAGAATGGTGTGAACCTGGCAAGCGGAGCTTGCAGTGAGCTGAGATCACGCCACTGCACTCCAGCCTGGGCCACACAGTGAGACTCCATCTCAAGAAAAAAAAAGAAATGCTAAAATAAGTCCTTCAGAGAACATGGCTCATAATTCTGCTGGCTGAAACATTAATAATCTATCTGGTGAGAGCCTCAGGCTGCTTTCACTCATGGCAGAAGTCAAAGGGGAGCCAGCATGTGCAGAGATCACATGGTAAGAGAAGCAAGGGAGAAGGAGATTCCGTGTTCTTTTTAATAACCAGTTGCTCTCATGAGAACTCATTAAGTGAGAACTCAGTCACTTCCTTCCACCTGAAGGAGGTATTAACCTATTCATAAGTGATCTTTCCCCATGACATAAGTACTTCCCATTAGAACCCACCTCCAACATTGAGATTAAATGTCAACATGAGGTTTGGGGAACAAACATCCAACCTCTAGCAGTCAACTCTACATATCTTAACTTGGAGAGAAACTAGGGAGGGTGGCGCTAGATGGCTGAATAGAAGCTTATATCATTCGTCACCCCCACAAGAATACCAAATTGTTACAACTAAATGTGCACAAAAGCACCAACACAAGAACCAAAAATCAGGTGAGCAATCACAGGAATTGATTTTAACTTCGCTGAAAGAGACATGAAGAAGTCAGGAAAGACAGTCTTGAAGTGCCAATTCCACTCCACTTCACCCCCAGATTCTCAGCAGCCTTGGAGCACAGAGAATCTGTGCACTTGGAGAGAGAGAGAGTGCAGTGATTGTGAGGCTTTGCATTGAACTCAGTGCTACCCTGTCATAGCAGAAAGCAGAACCGGGCTGTACTAAGCTGACGTGCACACCCAGAGGAAGCATTTGGAATAGCCCTGGCCAGAGGGGAGTTGCCCATCTCAGAGGTCAAAACTTGAGTTCCAGCAAGCCTCACCATCATTGATTGGCTAGTGAGCTCTGGGGCCCTAAGTAAACTTGAGGCACAGTCTAGGCCATGAAGACTGCAATTCTTGGCAAGTGCTAGTGCTGAGTTGGGCTCAGAGCCAGTGGACTGGGGGAGTGTCATGTGATCTACTGAGACACCAGCCAAGGCAGCTAAGGGAGTGCTTGCGCCACTTCTTCCACCCTTGCAGCAGCCATGTGGCACAGAGAAATCTGTGCACGTGGGAAAGCGAGAGCACAGTGCCTGGGGGACTGTACTTTGAACTCAGGGCTGCCTTAGAATGGCGAAGACCTGGCAAGATTCATCACCTGCTGACTAAAGAGCACCTGGCCCCTAAATAATTAACAGCGGTAACCAGGTCTGGGGCTCTGAGACATGCTGGCTTCAAGTGTGACCCAGCACACTTTCAGCTGTGGTGGCTACAGTGTAAGTCTCCTTCTGTTTGAGAAAAGCAGGGGGAAAAGAGGACTCTGTCATCCACCTTAGATACCAGCTTGGCCACAGTGGGATAGATCACCAAGTAGGATCTTGGGATCCCTGAGTCAAGGCTTAGGCTCTTGGTAATCATTGCTGGACCTCTTATGGAATAGAGGGGAGCCCACTGCCCTGAAGTTTGAGCCCCAGACCTGGGAGCATTCACCACGAGCTGACAGAAGAGTCCCTGGACTTTGAGTGAACCTCAGTGGTGGCCTGGCAGAAAGCCCCAGGGGCTGGTGGTGGTGGTGGCCATAAGGAGAGGATCCTCTGCTTGTGTAAAGGGAAAAGGAAAGTGGGAAAAACTTTTTCT
Source organism: Hylobates moloch (assembly GCF_009828535.3). NCBI lineage: Eukaryota > Metazoa > Chordata > Mammalia > Primates > Hylobatidae > Hylobates > Hylobates moloch. The sequence goes on along the minus strand of NW_026652289.1, from coordinate 18,245,400 downwards.
GGAGGTTTTCATGCCAGTTTAGCCACAATAGAATAAAACACTAGGTACATTTCTAAGGTTTTTTTATTTTAATTTCTGGCTCCCAGACACCACCTCTGGACCCACTCAGGGGTTAGGGAAATTCATCACCCTGAATGGGGGGAAACCAACCTGGCTGACTTTGTCACCTGTTGAAAGTAGGGCCCCAGAGCCTCATGTGACCTTAAATGGTAGCCAGGGGGTGGTTACATACAGTGAGACCCAGTGCTGTGCTGGCTTCAGGTCTGAACCAGCTCAGTCTCGGTGGTGATGCCACAGAGGTTCTCATGTTCCACTATCCCCAGTTCCAGGAGGCTCAGTGTAGAGTAAGGGAAAAGAACAAGAGTCTCTGCCAGATAATCCAGAGAATTCTTCCAGATTTTATCCAAGACAACCAAGGCAGTACTTCTATGCATCTGCAAGAACGACAGCATTATTGGGTTTGGGACCCAAGTCCCTTAGAATAACTGGAAAGCCTTCCTAGGAAAGACAGTTACAAACAAGCCCAGACTGCAAAAGCTACAATTAATACCTAACTCTTCAATGTCCAGACACTGACAAACATCTCAAGCACCAACACCATACAGGAAAACAGGACCTCAGCAAATGAGGTCAGAGGTCCATTGTCCCCTCTGTTAACCTGTTATTTACCTGGTATGGAAATAGGGTGCTGCTGAGCAGAAATGAGCAGTGGGAACACTTCTTTCCCCTCAGAAAACAGGGGAGAGAAGTGCTAACAGCATCTGGGGCAAACTGCACCAAAAATCTTGCTCTAGGCTGGTTGCAGTGGCTCACGCCTGTAATCCCAGCACTCTGGGAAGAGATTTATGACCTTTAAAACAGAAGTTTCAGGCCAGGCATGGTGGCTTATGCCTATAATCCCAGCATTTTGGGAGGCAGAGGTGGGCGGATAATAAGGTCAAGAGATCGAGACCATCCTGACTAACATGGTGAAACCCCATCTCTACTAAAAATACAAAAAATTAGCCGAGTGTGGTGGCACACACCTGTAGTCCCAGTTACTCAGGAGGCTAAGGCAGGAGAATTTATTGAACCCGGGAGGCAGAGGTTGCAGTGAGCCGAGATTGTGCCACTGCACTCCAGCCTGGGCGACAGAGTGACACTCCATCTCAATAAAAACAAAACAAAACAAATAAAAAAAACCCAGAGGTATCAAAATAGCTACATTGAGGAAACTCAGAGAAATTCAACATAACAGAGAAGAAATTCAGAATTCTGGCAGATAAATTTAGCAATGATATTGAAATTATTATGAAGAATTGAGCAGAAATTCTACAGATGAAAAATGCATTTGACATAATGAAGAATACATCAGAGTCACTTAATAGCAGAACTGATCAAGCAGAAGAAAGAATTAGTGATCTTGAAAACAGGCTATTTGAAAATACAATGAGAAAAGACAAAAGAAAAAATGAAAAACAATAAAGTACACATACAAGATCTAGAAAATAGCCTAAAAAGAGCAAACCTAAGAATGACTGGCCTTAAAGAGGAGGTAGAAAAAGAGATACGTGCAGAAAGCTTATTAAAAGGGATAATATCAGATAACTTCTCAAACATAGAGAAAGATATCAATATTGATGTATGACATACCAAGCAGATTTAACCCAAAGAAGACTACCTCAAGGCATTTAATAATCAAACTCCCAGACCTCAAAGATAAAGAAAGGACCATAAAAGCAGCAAGAGAAAAGAAACAAATAACATACAGTGGTGGTCCAAAGTCCATTTGGCAGCAGGCTTTTCAGTGGAAACTTATGGCATGATATATTTAAAGTGCTGAAGGGAAATACTTTTATCTTTGAAAAGTACAACCAGTGAAAATATCCTTTAAACATAAAGGAGAAATAAAGATCTTCTCAGACAATCAGCAGCTGAGGGATTTCATCAACGCCAGACACGGCCCATAAGAACTGCTAAAGGGAGTACTTCAATCTGAAAGAAATGAGCATTCATGAACAATAAGAAATAATCTGAAGGTAATATACAAAAAAACCCCACAGAATATTATAGCACTATAATTGTGGTGTATAAAATAATTTTATCTTTTGTTTTGTTTTGTTTTTGAGACAGATTCTCACTTTGTTGCCCAGGCTGGAGTGCAGTGATGCAATCTCAGCTCACTGCAACCTCTGCCTCCCAGGTTCAAGTGATTGTCCTGCCTCAGCCTCCCGAGTAGCTGGGATTACAGGCATGTGCCACCATGCCCAGCTAATTTTTGTATTTTTATTAGAGACAGGGTTTCACCATGTTGGCCTGGCAGGTTTGGAACCTCTGACGTGAAATGATTTGCCTACCTCAGCCTCCCAAAGTGCTGGGATTACAGGTGTGAGCTACCATGCCTGGCCTGTAAAATGACTTTATCTTAAGTAGAAAGACTAATAATAAACCAATTTAAAATAATAACTGCACAACTTTTTGAGACATACACAGTACAGTAAGATGTAGAGAGAAACAACAAAAAGTTAAAACGCAAGCGTACGTTAAAGTGTAGAGTTTTTTCCTTCTGTTTGTTTCTTTTATGCCATCAGTGTTAAGTTGTCAATTTAAAATAATGGATTATAAGATAGTATTCACAAGGCTCATGGTTACCTCAAATTGAAAACATATAACAGATACACCAAAAATAAAAAGCAAGAAATTAAAGGATACCACCAGAGAAAATCATCTTCACTAAAAGGAAGATGGGAAGGAAGAAAAGAAGAAAGAGAAGGTCACAAAGCAACCAGAAAATAAATAACAAAAAGGCAGAAGTAAATTCTTATCAAGATTAACATTGAATGTAAATGAACTAAAATCTCCAATCAAAAGATACAGAGTAGCTAAATGGGTGAGAAAAAAAAAGCAATGCCCAGTGATCTGTTGCCTACAATAAACACACTTCACTTATACAGATACACACAGACTGAAAATAAAGGTATGGAAAAAGATATGCCATGCCAATGGAAACCAAAGAAGAGCAGGAGTAGCTCTGTGTATATTAGACAAAATAGATTTCAAGACAAAAATGTAGGAAGAGACAAAGAAGGTCGTTATATAATGATACATAGATAATTCAACAAGAGGATGTAACAATTTTAAATATATATATGCACCCAACACTGGAGATCCAGACATATAACGCAAATATTATTATAACTAAAGAGATTAACAGACCTCACTATAATAATAGCTAGAGATATCAATACCCCACTTTCAGCATTTGACAGATCTTCTAGACCAAAAATCAACAAAGAAACATTGGACTTAATCTGTACTATGAACAAATGAACTTAATAGACATTAACAGGACATTTCATCCAATGGCTGCAGAATACACATTCTTTTCATCAGCACATGAATTATTGTCAAGGAGAGATCGTATGTTAGGTCAATAAACAAGTCTTAAAACATTTGACTTGGAACCAACCCAAATGTCCAACAACAATAGACTGGATTAAGAAAATGTGGCACATATACACCATGGAATACTATGCAGCCATAAAAAATGATGAGTTCGTGTCCTTTGTAGGGACATGGATGAAACTGGAAAACATCATTCTCAGTAAACTATCGCAAGGACAAAAAACCAAACACCGCATGTTCTCACTCATAGGTGGGAATTGAACAATGAGAACTCATGGACACAGGAAGGGGAACATCACACTCCGGGGACTGTTGTGGGGTGGGGGGTGGGGGGGGTGGGGACAGCATTAGGAGATATACCTAATGCTAAATGACGAGCTAATGGGTGCAGGAAATCAACATGGCACATGGATACATATGTAACAAACCTGCACATTGTGCACATGTACCCTAAAACCTAAAGTATAATAAAAAAAAAAAAAAAATTTGAAAACAAAAACAATGAAATAATACCCAGCATCTTCTCTGAACACAATGGAATAAAACTAGAAATGAATAACAAGAGGAATTTTAAAAACTACATAAACATGTGGAAATTAAACAATATGCTCCTGAATGACTAGTGGGTCAATGAAGAAATTAAGAAGAAAATTGAAAAATTTCTTGGAACAAATGACAATGGGAACACAACATACCAAAACCTATGGGACAAAGTGAAAGCAGTACTAAGCGGGAAATGTATTGCTAGTTATAACTGCCTACATCAAAAAAGAAAAAAAAATCAAATAACCTAACAATGAGTTTTAAAGAACTAGAAAAGCAAGAGCAAACCAAACACCAAATTAGTAGAATCAATGAAATAATAAAGATGAGAGCAGAAACAAACATATTTGAAATAAAAAACAATACAAAATTTAATGAAGTGAAAAGTTGTTTTTTGAAAATATAAATAAAACTGGCAAATCTTTAGTCAGACTAATTGAGAAAAAAAGAGAGAGAGAGAGAAGACCCAAATAAATAAAATGAGAGATGAAGCAGGAGGCATTCTAACTGACATTGCAGAAAGTCAAAGGAACATTAGTGGCTACTGTTAGCAACTTTGTGCAAACAAATTAAAAAACCTAGAGGAAATAGATAAATTCCTAGAAACATGCAACCTACCAAGATCAAGCCATGAAGAAATTCAGAACCTAAGCAGACCAAGAACAAATAATGAGATTGAAGCCATAATAAAAAAGCTCCCAGTAAAGGAAAGGCCAGGATCTAACACCTTCACTGCTGCATTCTACAAAAGATTTAAATAACTAATACCAATTCTACCCAAGCTATTCCAAAAAATAGAGGGTGAAGGAATACTTCCAGTATTTCTTATTCTACAAGGCCACTATTACCCTGATACCAAAGCCAGACAAGGACATATTAAGAAAAAAAATTACAAGCCAACATCACTGATGAATATAGATGTAAATATCATCAGCATAATACTAGCAAACTAACTTAAACAATATATTTAAAAGGTCATTCATCATGACCAGTGGGATTTATCCCAGGGATGCTAAGATGGTTCAACAAACACAAATCAATCAATGTGATACATCATATAAATAGATGGAGGAACAAAAAGCATATGATAATTTCAACTGATGCTGAAAAGCCATTTGATAAAATTCAACATTCCTTAATGATTAAAAAAAACTTTAAAAACCGGGTATAGAAGGATCATATCTCAACATAATTAAAGCCATATATGATGGAACCAGAGCTAGTACCATTCTGAGTGGTGAAAAACTGAAAGCCTTTACTCTAAGATCTGTAACATGACAAGGATGCTGTCACCATTGTTATTCAATATAGTATTGGAAGTCCTAGCTAGAGCAATCAAACGAGAAATAAATAAAGGACATCCAAATTGAACTGCAAGAAGTCAAATTATCCTTATTTGCAGATGATATTATCTTACATTTGGAAAAACCTAGAGACTCCACCAAAAATCTATTAGAATTGATAAACATATTCAGTAAAGTTGCAGAATACAAAATCAATATACAAATATCAGTGACATTTTTATATGCCAACAATGAACAATCAGAAAAAGAAATCAAGAAAGTCATCTCATTTACAATAGATACAAATAAAATAAAAGATATTAATAATAATATTATTAATTAATAATAAAAGGTATTAACCAAAGAAGTGAAAGATCTCTATAATGAAAATTACAGAACACTGATGAAAACAATTGAAGAGGACACAAAAAGGGAGGTATTCTCTGTTTCTAAATTGCAAGAATCAATATCATTAAAATGTCCATATTACAAAGCAATATATAGATTCAACACAAATTCCTATTAAAATATAAATGAAATTCTTCAAAGACATAGAAAAAAATGGTAAAATTTATACAGAAACTCAAAAGACCCAAGATATCAAAAGCTATCCTGAGCAAATAGAACAAAACTGGAGGAATCACATTACCTGACTCCAAATTCTACTACAGAGCTATGGTAAACAAAACAGCATGGCATTAACATAAAAACAGACACACAGATGAATGGAACAGAAGAGAGAACCCAGAAACAAATCCATACACCTATGGTGAATTCATTTTTAATAAATGTGCCAAGAACATTCATTAGAGAAAAGACAGTCTCTTCAATAAATGGTGCTGGGAAAACTGGGTATACATATGCAGAAAAATGAAATTTGACCTCTATCACTTGCCATGTACAAAAAACAAGTCAAAATGGATTAAAGACTTAAAACTGAGACCTCAAACTATGAAACTACTACAATAAATCATTGGAGGAAATATCCAGGACATTGGTCTGGGCCAAAATTTCTTGAGAAATACCCCACAATCACAGGCAACCAAAGGAAAAACGGACAAATGGGATCACATTCAGTTAAAAAACCTTCTGCATTGCAAAGAAAAATGTCAACAAAGTGAAGAGCTAACCCACAGAATGGGAAAACATATTTGCAAATTATCCATCTGACAAAAGACTAATAAGCAGAATATATAACTAGCTCAAATAACTCTCTAGGAAAACCTAATAATCCCATTAAAACTTGTTTCTTGCATATTTAATGATAAATTTAACTTACATGAACAAATAAAGTTTAAGGCTTGCTTAATAATACGGTAGTAATGATAGTAACATATTTGTGAGATAAAATTATATTTATTTTTGTTTTTATCTAATAATGTAACATTGTATCCCTACCAGGCATGAAATACTCTGATAATTTTTCATCAGACTCCATCTAACTACAGTTAGAACTGTAGTTCTAACCCTGGCCTACAAGACTGCAAGACTGTAGTCCCAGGCAACCTCTCAGATCTCTACACTCCTTCATTCAATGCTGGCCACACAGGTCTGTGTGTCAGACCAGCCTCCAGGCTGAGGCCCATTATAGGTTTCAATTCCTCAGCCAGAAAAATCATCCTTCAGAATCAGTTACACAGTTCCCTCTCTTCCTGAGTACTCTAATTCTCCCCTGACCTTTGCTGAAACTTTCCCTAAAATTTATCCCATGCTTCTCTACTCTCTGTTTTATGTTGGCATAGTTGCTGTGGCAATCCATTCTCACACTGCTATGAAGAACTACCTGAGCCTGGGTAACTTAAAATGAAAAGAGGTTTAATTGGCTCATGGTTTCACAGGCTGTACAGGAAATCCAAGGAACCCCAGTAAGATACTCCATGAGAAGATCAACCCCAAGAGACATAATCTTCAGATTCTCCAAGGTCAAAATGAAAGAAAAGATATTACAGGCAGCCAGAAAGGAAGAACAGGTCACCTATAAAGGGAAGCTCATCAGACTAACAGCAGACCTCTCAGCAGAAACCCTATGAGTCAGAAGAGAATGGGGGCCAATATTCAACATTCTTTAACAAAAAATATCCAAATCAGAATTCATATCCAGCCAACCTAAGATGCATAAATGAAGAAAAAAATAAGATCCTTTTCAGGCAAGCAAATACTGAGGGAACTTGTCACTATCAAGCCTGCCTTGTAAGAGCTCCTGAAGGAAGCACTAAATATGGAAAGGAAAAACCATTACCAGCCACTAAAAAACACACTGAAGCACACAGACCACTGACACTATGAAGCAACCACATAAACAAGTCTGCAAAATAATCAGCTACCATCATGATGACAAGATCAAACTCACAAATAACAATATTAACCTTAAACGGGCTGAATGCTCCAATTTAAAGACACTGAATAGCAAGCTGGATAAAGAGCCAGACCCATTGGTATGCTGTCTTCAAAGGACCCATCTCATGTGCAAAGACACACATAGGCTCAAAATAAAGGGATAGAAGCAGATTAACCAAGCAAATGGAAAACAGACAAAAAGTAGGAGTTGCAATCCTAGTTTCTAACAAAACAGACTTTAAACCAACAAAGATCAAAAAAGACAAAGAACAGCATTAAATAATGGTAAAGGCTTCAATTCAACAAGAAGAGCTAACTATCCTAAATATATGTGCACCCAATAGAGGAACATGCTGATTCACAAAGCAAGTTATTAGACACATACAAGAGACTTAGATTTCCACAAAATAATAATGGGAGACTTTAACACCCCACTAACAATATTAGACAGATCATTGAGAGAGAGAATTAACAAGTCATTCAGGACCTGAACTAAGTTCTGGATCAAGTGGATCTGATAGATATCTACAGAACTCTCCACCCCAAAACAACAGAATATACATGCTTCTCATTGCTACATATCACTTACTCTAAAATTGACCAAATAGTAGGAAGTAAAATATGCTTCAGAAAAAGCAAAAGAACTGAAATAATAACAAACAGTCTCTCAAACCACAGCACAATCAAATTAGAACTCAAGATTAAGAAATTCACCCAAAACCACGTGACAACATGGAAACTGAACAACCTGCTCCTGAATGACTCTTGGGTAAATAATGACATTAAGGCAGAAATCAAGAAGTTATTTGAGACTAATGATAATGATAATACAACATACCTGTATTAGTCAGGGTTCTCTAGAGGGGCAGAGCTAATAGGATTAATGTATATATAAAGGTGAGTTTATTAAGGAAAACTGACTCACATGATCACAAGGTGAGGTCCCACAACAGGCTGTCTGTAAGCTGAGAATCAAGGAAGCCAGTCTGAGTCCCAAAAGTGAAGAACTTTGAGTCTCATGTTCGAAGACAGGAAGCATCCACACAGGAGAAAGATGAAGGCCAGAAGACTAAACCAGTCTAGTCTTTTCATGTTATTCTGCCTGCTTTTATTCTGGCCACACTGACAGCTGATTACATTGTGCCCACCCAGATTGAGGGTGGGTCTGTCTTTCCAAGTCCACTGACTTAAATGTTAAACTCCTTTGGCAACACCCTCACAGACACACCCAGGAACAATACTTTGCATCTTTCAATCCAATCAAGTTAACACTCAATATTAACCATCACTGTACCAGAATCTCTGGGATGCAGCTAAAGCAGTGTTAAAAGGGAAATTTATAGTACTAAATGCCTACATCAAAAAGCTAGAATGATCTCAAGTTAACAACCTAACATCACAACTAAAAACACTAGAGGCCGGATGTGATGGCTCACACCTGCAATCTCAGCACTTCGGGAGGCCAAGGCGGGTGGATCAACTGAGGTCAGAAGTTCGAGACCAGCCTGACCAACATGGTGAAACCTCATCTCTACTAAAAATACAAAATTAGCTGGGTGTGGTGGCCTATGCCTGTAATCTCAGCTACTTGGGGGGCCGAGGCAGGAGAATTGCCTGAAGCCATGAGGCAGAGGTTGCAATGAGCTGAGATCATGCCATTGCACTCCAGCCTGGGCAACAAGAGCAAAACTCCATCTCAAAAACAAAGCAAAACAAAAAAATAAAACAAACAAACAAAAAAACACTAGAGTACTAAGAGCAAACAAACCTCAAAGCTAGCAGAAGACAAGAAATAACCAGTATCAGAGCTGAATTAAAGGAGACAGACACACACAAAAAATAACATAAAAAATCAACAAATGCAGGTGTGGCTTTTCAAAAAAGTTAATAAACTAGATACACTGCTAGCTAAACTAATAAAGTAGAAAAGAGAAAATAATCAAATAAACACAATAACAAATGATAAGGGGTCTATTACCACTGACTCCACAGAAATACAAATAACCATCAGAAAATACTATAAACACCTCTTTGCAAATAAACTAGAAAATCTAGAAAAAATGGAAAAATTCCTGGACACATGCACCCTCTGAAGATTGAACCAGGAAGAAACTGAATTCCTGAATTCAGGAACAAGTTCTGAAATTGAAGCCATAATAAGTAGACAACAAACCAAAAAAGCCTAGGATGAGACTGATGCACAGCTGAATTCACCAGTGGCACAAAGAAGAGCTGGTACCTTGTATACTGCAACTATTTCAAAAAATTGAAAAGGAGGGACTCCTATCTAACTCGTTCTATAAAGCCAACATCATCTTGATACCAAAACCTGTCAGAGACACAAGGAAAAAAAGAAAACTTCTGGCCAGTATCCCTGATGAACATCAATGCAAAAATCCTCAAAAAAAAATACTGGTAAACTAAATCCAGAAGTACATTAAAAAGCTTATCCACTGTGATCAAGTTGGTTTTATCCCCAGGATGCAAGATTGATTCAAACATATGCAAATCAATAAATGTGATTCATCACATAAACAGAACTAAAGATAAAAAACTACATTATTATCTCAATAGATGCAGAAGAGGGCTTTGAACAATTCAACATTCCTTCATGTTAAAAACTCTCAATAAACTAGATATTGAAGGAATATATCTCAAAATAATAAGAGCCATATATGACAAACCCACAGCCAATATCATACCAAATGAGCAAAAGCAGGAAATATTTCCCTTAAAAACTGGCACAAGAGAAGGATGCCCTCTCTCACCACTCCTCTTTTACATAGTATTGGAAGTTCTGGCCAGAACAATCATGCAAGAGAAAGAAATAAAGGGAATTCATTTAGGAAGAGAGGAAGTCAAAGTGTCTCTGCAGATGACATGATCCTATACATAGAAAATCCCATTGTCTTAGCCCAAAAGCTTCTTAAGCTGATAAGCAACATCAGCAAAGTCTCAGGATACAAAATCAATTTGCAAAAATTGTTAGCATTTCTATATACCAACAACAGGCAAGCAGAGAGCCAAATCATGAATGAACTCCCATTCACAATTGCCACAAAGAGAATAAAATACCTAGGAATACAACTAAGAAGAGAAGTGAAGGAACTTTTCAACAAGAACTATAAAACACTGCTCAAAGAAATCAGAGAAGTCACAAACAAATGGAAAAATATTCCATGCTCATGGATAGGAAGAATCAATATTGTGAAAATGGCCACACTGTCCAAATTAATTTATAGATTAAATGCTATTTCCATTAAACTACAATTGACATTCTTCACAGAATTAGAAAAAAAATTGTAAAATTCATACAGAACCATAAAAGAGCCCAAATAGCCAAGACAATCCTAAGCAAAAAGAACAAAGCTAGAGACATCCTGCTACCCAATTTCAAACTATACTACTAGGCTACAGTAACCAAAACAGCATAGTACTGGAACAAGAAAAGACACATAGACCAATGAAACAGCAATGGGGAAAAATTTATTTGATAAATGGTGCTGAGAGAACTGGCTAGCCATATGCAGAAAATTGAAACTGGACCCCTTCCTTACACCATATGAACTAAAGATGATTAAAGACTTAAATATAAAACTCAAAAGTATAAAAACCCTGAAGAAGATCTAGACCATACCATTCAGAACATAGGCAAAGGCAAAGATTTCATGATGAAAACTCCACAAGAAATTGCAACAAACGCAAAAATTGACAAATGGGATCTAATTAAACTAAAGACCATCCACACAGCAAAAGAAACTATCATCAGGTGAACAGACAACCTACAGAATGAGAGAAAATTTTTGTAATCTGTCTATCTGATAAAGGTCTAATATACAGAGTCTGCAGGAAACTTAAACAAATGTACAAGGAAAAAACAAACAACCCCAGTAAAAAGTGGGCAAATGATATGGACAGACATACATGTGGCCAACAAACATATGAAAAAAAGCTCAACATCACTGACCATTAGAGATATGCAAATCAAAACCACAGTGAGATACCATCTCACACAAGTCAGAATGGCTATTATTAAAAAGTTGAGAAACAACAGACGCTGGCAAGGTTGTAGAGGAAAAGGAACACTTTTACACTGATGGTAGGAGCATACATTAGTTCAAACCATTGTGGAAGATAGTGTGGCAATTCCTTAAAGTCCTAGATGCAGAAATACCATTTGACCCAGCAATCCCATTATTGGGTATATACCCAAAGGGATATAAATCATTCTATTTTAAAGACACATACACATGTATGTCCATTGAGCACTATTCACAATAGCAAAGACATGGAATCAACCTGAATGCCCATCAATGATAGACTCGATAAAGAAAATGTGGTACAATGCACTGTGGAACACTATGCAGCCATAAAAAGAATGAGATAAAGAGACCATATTCTTTGCATGAACATGCATGGTGTTGGAAGCCATTATCCTCAAAAAACTAATGCAGGAGCAGAAAACCAAACTTTGTACGTTTGCACTTACAAATGCGAGCTGAATGATGAGAACACACAGACACATGGATGGCAGGGACAACACACACTGGGGCCTGTCAGAGGGTGGGAATGGGGGTAGGGAGAGCATCAGGAAGAATAGCTAATGGATGCTGGTCTTAACACCTTGGTGATGGAATGAACTGTGCAGCAAATCACCAAGGCACACCTACACCTATGTAACAAACCTGCACATCCTGCACATGTACCCCTGAACTTAAAATAACAGTTGAAAAAGTATATATATATATATATGTATATATATATATATATATGGAATAGTCATTATTATATTGATTATATATTATATTGTCCTAATTTTTAGGGTATCAAATATAGATAGCGATACAGATAGTACAGGCTTAAAACAGCACAAATATATTTCTTGAATTTTCCTAAAATATCAAATTTCCTGTCCATAGTATTATTTTTATGATCGTAAGTCTAGGTCAAAACTGATTTTTTTAACCACATAGGTCCTAGTAAACACACATTTTTAAAAAAATCTGTAGTCTCCTACAATCCCAGTTGCCTCCAGGCACCGAGGTTATATTATCTGGAGCAATTATCCCATAAGCTATAGTAAATTATCACACTTAAACACGAAAGTTCAACTCCTCTAGGGAATGGTGTATGTATAACCTGGTCTTTGGAAATTTCCCATTCAATTTAGCACTAAGCTAGTTCTCTAGCTTCTAGTACATTATGAAAACGCTTCATGAGTTATGTAACACATCCTTTGACTATTTGTAGTTAAAAAAATTCTTCAACACTTTATTCAAACCAGGTCACAGGTCCCAGAATTCTGGCCAAGCTCCAAATTAAATAATGACATTCTCTTCTACATATCAACCCTTCTTTCACAGAAGAGAAAAATGGTAACTTCAATCCACAGTCTCACGGGATTTTAGAAAGCAATTATATGTCCAAACACAAGTCAAAAGTAGAAACTAGATTCACAACCCAAAAACATCTCATAAGGTAAGGAATAAGTATATGTGCAAATAGAGGAGCAAATCGCATTTGGAACTTTAACCACATGATCTGAGAGCTGGCATTCAGAAGTTATTAAACGAAATGAATATATAATATAAGGAGTTTCCAAAAGAGTGTCTTATGTCATGGAAAGGTGTTAAGGACTCTTATTCAAAGGATTTTTCCATTGACTAAAGGGAAAGGTTTGCCCTGACTAATGTGTTCATGACGAGAAATTTAATAACAAGGATGAAACCGTTTTACCAGGAATGATTCAGGAATACAATGCCTTGGGTACTTAAGTAGTTGTAATTGATACCAACCAAAAATGACCACATTTCCTCACATATGTCTTTAGTTACATCCCACATTTCTGATGAAAACAAGGTTGCTAGCTGGTCCCTAATGGTGTCATTTTTTGTGTCATTAACTTAATTTGCTTTTTATTAAATTCTAGTCCTGATTGATTATAATAAATTCTAGGAAACAACTCAAATAATGTTTCTGGTAAATAAAATGCCCCCATTGCTAAATAAGAATGACTAATGATACAACAAAAAAGGAAATGCCTCAGGCTCTTACAGAAACAAATTATCCTCCTTTTCTCCTTGAATAAGTTTGTATCTACTCTTTTAGGGGACAAGTATATGGAAAAAGTCAATAAACAGAAACTGTCGGAACTTGCATAATGACATTACCAACATGTTCAAAAAAATAGATTCTTGAGAATTTTATAATAAAACGTAACAGATTCATTGTTCCATTTTTACTCTTTACAATACAGGTGCACTAACCACAATTGGCTTTAATAATGAAAGTGTTTCAAATATTTTATTCAACAATGAAATCACAACTCCCATAAACAGTGATTTCAATCCCTGGTGCTTCTTTAAGCTCCGAAGAACTTTAAAATTTGAAAATAAAAAATAAATAAAATGAATTTTTAGTTTTAAAATTTTAAAACAACTTTAAAAAATTCCAATACCTGGACTCTCCTCCTGTGAAATATAAAGTTAGAATATGGAAAGAAAGGCCTGGCCATCAGCTAGTTTTTAAAACTCCCTGAGTGTGCGTGTTGGATTGAGAACTACTGCTCTAAGGAATGTTTTACATTTAAAATATTCAGACAGAGGCCAAGTTCCTGTTCTAACAATTTAATTAATTGTTACGAAATGGTGAGGGGGTTCACGCTCTCGAATACTACTTTGTGAACAAGGGTCTCTCCCACACCTTCCCAGTGACAGTTGCTAATAACGTCTTTGAAGTTAAGTCTGCATGAAAGGGCAATGTAAAAATCCTTTTTATAACTGGAAATGAATCAGACAAGCTTCTCAGCTACTCCCTAACCAAATTCCAGTAAATCTCATATTATTTGGCCCATTTTCCCTAACTCCTGTTGCGATTTAATTCTGCTTCAGTCCTATCCAAATTACCACTCTCAAAAGATTTTGCTTAGCAAATAACTTTTTAAGCTATATTATCAGTTCTTGTCAAAATTGCATGTTGGAGTCTGGAAAATATCATTTTAATACTAAAAATCCCTCTAGTAACTCAATTACTTCGGGATTTTGCATATGTGTGAAGAGAGTATTTAGCTCCAAAAGTAGAGAGACTTCTAAGGTAGGGCAATTTTGTTAGGTGGTTTTTTCTTTTCTTTTTCTTTTTTAGGTGGGTATTTTAATTTAAAGTTCAAAACAAGTTCAGCAGATTAGAATCCCAGATTTTTTTTAGTGGGGATATTATCCTCATTTTATTATTAAAGGGTGAAATTAAGCCATAGAATTTCTTCTTAGGAATCTCCGTCCTAGGTAATGCAGCTATCAAGCTATGGACAAACCATTTCACTTGCTTATTTCTTTAACAGTATAAAGTACACAAGTGATTCAGCTGGGGCTTTATTCTTGCCTACGTTTCTAGAATGCTTCTAACCTGAGGCAGCATTTAAGGTGTTTTATCCCAACATCTGGAAGTCATCATCTAAACACTCATACCATTACCCCATGTCTAATCTTTTGTTCTGCTCCTTCATTTGTTTATGTAACAATTGCTTTTTAAGCATTTCTACATGGCTGGCATTTACGATACAATGAGAACAAAAACACAACAGGAAAAATATCTGTCTCCACAGAGATTGCATTCTTATGGGATAGACTGAAAATAAACACTGTAAGTTTTGGATACCAAATTATAAATACTAAATGGAAAATAGAATCAGTGAAGGGTGTAAAAAATTTTGGAGATAGACGTGAGTTTCACATGGTAGTATTATATTTCAATGGGGGCTCACTGTAAAGGTGAAATTTAGGTAATGAATTTAGAGGCCGGGTATGGTGGCTCATGCCTGTAATCCCAGCATTTTGGGAGGCCGAGGCGGGTGGATCACCTGAGGTCCGGAGTTTGAGACCAGCCTGGCCAACATGGTGAAACCCGTCTCTACTAAAAATACAAAAATTAGCTGGGCATGGGGTCATGTGCCTGTAATCCCAGCTACTTAGGAGGCTGAGGCAGGACAATCCCTTGAACCTGGGAGGCGGAGGTTGCAGTGAGCTGAGATCCCATCACTGCACTCCAGTCTCAATGACAGAACAAGACTGTCTCAAACAAAACAAAACAAAAAACAAACAAAACTTAAAGAGAATCGTAGGAAAAAAACTGCACATGGTGGAGGAATAGTAAATGGATTTGAGAGAAATCTATGAGGCCAGTGTGTTGCAAGAGATAAGTGCAGAGAGAAGTGGGGACAGAACTTGGAGGAACTTCTGGCTCAAAGTAAGAAATTGGTGTGACAGGATAAATTCAATTGATTGTTTGATAGTGGAGAAAGATGCTCTGATTTATGGTTTAGTAAGATCACTTTAGCTAATACATCAAGAAGAGAAAGTAGTGGTCAGGTGCCTAAGTAGACAGAAGAGTTAGGGAGATAGGAATAAGAGGGCTGAGACGTGGTGTGTTTGTGTGCGTGTGTGTGTGTGTCTGTGTGTGTGTGTGTGTGTGTGTATAAATTGTTTTAAGAAGATGTTTATAAAAAGTTTAATATAAATTCAGGAAACTGCCCAAATCATAAATGCTCGACTGGGAAGATTTTCCAAAGTGAATATAATATATGTGTATATCAATCACCCAGAACCAAAAACTGTTACCAGCATCACCAAAACCTCTTCAGGCTTTTCTGTCAGTATCCCTATGCCCGACTTCTGGCAAATATGACCATTTTCTTGACTTTTTATGTTATTATATTAGTTTTGAATGTTTTCAAAATTTATGCAAATGAAAGAATACTCTACTAGTTTTGTGTATGGGATTTTTTTTCTCAAATTATGTTTGGAGAGTATCTTTCCTACTCTATGAAATAATAGTTGGTTAAGGTAATCATCATAATCTTTCAAAAGATTTATGTAACTAATGTTTGTTTATTACTCTTGTATCCAATAGAGAGCTAACCTTACGAATTCAAATAATCTCTAGGTTGTTTTATATTTTCTAGTTAAAACTGTATTTGCCTATAAAAGTGACAGCTTTTTTCTGTTTTCCGTGTTTCTAACTTTATTTTGATTTCTTCCTTACCTTGTATAGGGCTTTCAATACAATCTTGTAAACAAGTTATTAAAGCAGACATCCTAGGATCATTTCTAATTTGATAAAGTTTACATTATTTCCACAGTAAGTACGATATTTGTACTTTCTTTTTTTTTTCTTTTTTTCTTTTCTTTTTTTTTTGAGACAGAGTCTTGCTCTGTGGCCAGGCTGGAGTGCAGTGGTGCGATCTTCGCTCACTGCAACCTCTGCCTCCTGGGTTCAAGCAATTCTCCTGCCTCAGCCTCCAGAGTAGCTGGGACTACAGGCGCGCACCACCACGCCCAGCTAATTTTTGTATTATTCTTAGAGATGGAGTTTCATCACATTGGCCAGGCTGGTCTCAAACTCCTGATCTTGTGATCCGCCCACCTCGGCCTCCCAAAGTGCTGGTATTACAAGTGTGAGCCACCGCACCTGGTCGTTATCTGTACTTTTTTCTTAGATAGAGTCTTGCTTTTTTGCCCAGGCTGGAGTGCAGTGGTGTTATCATAACTCACTGCAGCTTCATTGCCCTAGCCCCAAGTGATCCTGCCACCCGGGCCTCCTGAGTAGCTGGGACAACAGGCATGCACCACCTCACCTGGGTAATTTTTTTCTTTCTTGTTTAGTGTTTTGTAGAGAGGGAGTTTCATGTTGTCCAGGCTGGTCTCAAACTCCTGGGTTCAAGCAATCCTTGAGATTACAGACATGAACCACTGTCCCTGGCCTGTACGAGTTTATTTTTAAATACCATATGTCAAATTAAAAATGTTCTCTTCTATTCTAAGTTTATTAGGTTTACAATAAATACAGTAAAATTTTATTAAGTATTTTTCTGCTGTTTTACTCATTCTCTTGCCACTTTTGGTAAGTTATGATTTTCTAGGCACCCCCTTATTTCATCTAAAATTTCAAAATTATTTACATAATTTTATTGGCATAAATAACCTTTATGGAATATCCAACTATTATAAAATAAGTTTTTGTATATAGACTTGTGTTCTTGAGTAGGATCCTGGATATTCATGGGTAAATTACTATATAACTCAAGATTCTGCATATGGTTCTGCAGGCTGAGCATTGTACAAACCTAGGGAATGGTATTAACTATGGACTGTGTTGTGTGTGGTGGTGCTGGAATGGGGCTACCCGTTTTGATGGACAGGGTTGAGGTAAAAACTGCCCTTGCTCATACACGTCATGCCCACAGGTGCATAAGGGCACTGCTGGGGCTAGGTACTCTCCACAGTAGGTAGGATAAGCAGAATGTGTTCCAGTGGGGTCGTCCTCTCCAGCTTCTTCACCTTGAGTGGATGGGCAAATTCCAGGCTGTGGGCCAGCGTAATTATTTCAAACCTGGGTGGAAGGCACGACACTCCATCACAGTCTGCAACCCATTTATTGCCAGAGAGACCAACAGAATGCAAGGTGTAAATATCATGAATACATCTTCCACCATGACACCCATTTGGTATTGATTATTTATTTGTAAATACCACAGTATGTATTTATTATTTGTAAACACCTCTATATCCTGGAGAGAAACGCCTGTGAGTGGTAGGTTTCCACTACCAAACTTCACCTGGAATTTCATATGATAAAACTAGCACTCTAAAAACATATTGTTCTTCATTTGACACACTATAATATTTAAAAATTGCTTACAAGGAAGCTAATTAAAAGAAAGATGTTCACAATGACTAAATGTGGTATGCCGATAAGAAGGTGTTTGGAAAAATGGGAGAAAGGGACTGAAATTGTTTCTGCAAAATGTGAGCATATTAAGTAATTGTTTTATACGGAAAATGATTTACAAGCAATGCTAGTTGTGTAAACATTGCAAAATGTTTCAACTTTATAACTGTCACCAAGCAAGGGGGAAGTTTCCTTTAAGTAAGAATTTGCATAGCTTTTTGACTTTAAAATTGAGAGTTCAGCAAGGGAAGTTTATGAAATCAGCAGACAATTGTTGATCATCAACTGTGACGGAGAATACAACATTTAAAGTTTCTTGCTCTTCTACGATCTAGGTGCTTTCGTTGACTGCAAAAGCCAACGTAACAGCTGTTTTGTTTTTATTTCATTATTCACTGTTACCACTTCCAGAAGCATTAGCATGGCCAAAGTAAAATCGGAAAATCCCACTCTGGGAATGTGAAGACAGATGAAAAGGGATGATTTGGGTCATCCTGTTTTTACGTTTAAGTACATCAAAAACTTATTTCTATGACGTTCTGCAAAATACCTGCCCAGTACCCTCTGAACTATAAAGGTCATCAGAAACAACACAAATCTTAGAAACTGTCACAGCCAAGGGGATCCTAAAGAGATATGACAACTAAGTATAATGTACTTTTCTGGATGAGATCCTGGAACAGAAAAAAAACGACTTAGGTAAAAACTGGAGAAATTATTCTGAATCAAATATGGGCTATAATTATAAATAATGAATCAATATTGGTTCACTAATTATGAATGTAAATACTAATGTAATTTGTTAATAAAAGGGGAAACTGAGAGTGAGGTGTATGAGAATTCTCTGTAATACCTCATAACCTTTCTGTAAAAACAATAATTTATAAATGTGTTTTCACTAAAAAAAAGCTAAGTTTTTTTTCTCAGCTTGTGCAATATTATTATACATTTGTTTAATGCACTATCTGACTGTGATGATACATCTACCATATGGTCTCTCATTTTATATATGGTATTTATAGAGCAATTCATGGCTGTA
This sequence comes from Hylobates moloch, assembly GCF_009828535.3. NCBI lineage: Eukaryota > Metazoa > Chordata > Mammalia > Primates > Hylobatidae > Hylobates > Hylobates moloch. Next base: position 18,226,092 of record NW_026652289.1, on the reverse strand, counting down.
CAGTGAGACGTTTGGTTAGGATAATGTCTAAGATTAATCAGTAATTCTGATTAAGCCTCTACCATGTGCAACAAAGTACATTCTAAATGCTTTGGTAAATACCCAGGTAAATCAGAAATGAATCTTTCTTTCTTGTTTTGGAGATGGAGTCTCAATCTGTCACCCAGGCTTGATTGCAATCATGCGACCTCGGCTCACTGCAACCTCCACCTCTGGGGTTCAACCGATTCTCCTGCCTCAGCCTCCTGAGTAGCTGGGATTACAGGCACACGCCACCATGCCTGGTTAATTTTTGTATTTTTAGTAGAGACGGGGTTTCACCATGTTGGCCAAGCTGGTCTTGAACTCCCGACCTCAGGTAATCCACCCGCCTCAGCCTCCCCAAAGTGCTGGGATTACAGGCGTGAGCCACCGTGCTTGGCCATAAATCTTACTTTAATCTAGAGGAGAACATAAGATACACACAAGCATCTATAATACAATACGAGAAGTAATAAGACTGTAGAGGATGTTGCTGTGTGTCATCCAGATCTTGCCTTTAGGGCAGAGGCATTTATTTCTCCAGTTGGCTGGCTTGTCATATGGGTAACTTTTTAGAGCCCAGTGAGCTTGGATTTGACAAGACATGTCCTCCAAAAAAAAAATAGAACAAATTATTGCGTCTCACACTTCCCAGCACTAAGAAAGCAGATTTTGAGGCATCTTGGAGTTCTGGAGGAGCCGCATGACACACTTGAGAATACTGCTCTAAGTATTTTATAGACAGAAGTGGAAGGCTGACAGCTTTGAGTGGACCAGAGCAGGAAAAGGCTCTACAGTTTGTGATGAGCAAGGGTCCCTGGAAACCTGTCGTATAATCTGGCAGTTTCAATCTGGCAGTTTCAATTATTCTGGAGATAAGAAAGATGCCTTGTGAAGAGAGAAAAATATAGGCTCCTAGCATTCTATAGGAAGACCATATACAGTAGAAAACTAGGCACCATTTGAAAAGCAGCTTTTGTTATGCTACTGGTACATGTAGAGACCAAAAAGCCACGTATACCAAGTGACCGAGAAATCAGAGCCACCCAGTATGAGGTGTGTATTATTACACTAATCGTGTCATGAGAGTGAACAGACCCAGCAGCAATTCATCATGGGATGAAAGTGGAACTCCCAAGATCAGGCAGAAGTGGGGCTGGAAGAGTCATAAGTAAGCCATAGGGAGAGATAGGCCAAACTCCTATATCACCAATGAGCTCACACATGCAGACCTCAACAATTAAGAATAAAAACAATCCAGGGCAGAACCTTTTCTCTTCAACATGTCTTAAGACTTACATGTGTAGGTATAGCTGCATATCCTACATGTTAATTATACCATTTTATATATTTTTGTGCTTAAGCTAACAACTATTTAGCTATTAAATATATAGATTTCCTCTACCCCTCCTATAGTGTGCTGTGAATATTTTTAAAAACAGTGTCTATTTTCTTTTTCATAAAGTTTCTACTAAAATTTCTCTTAGAAATTATTTTGGAGACATTGTTGCACTTGGCTGAAGTTAACAGTCATTGCAATGAAGATTCAGATATTTCTAGGAACCGCCCCCCCAACACCTTCATTTTCCTGTCTCCACGTTAGTGACAGAGAATGTCCAATGTAGGTGAAGCACACATTATACTAAGCAGAAACAAAATACGTTTTAGAGTGAAAGAGAAACCTTAATCTTGTAAAATATACATTGAAAAAAAAAAAGAATAAGTTTGTACTGCTTAGGACAAAAAAGCTGCATTAGTTATTTTTTTTTCATTTAGCGTTTTAATTGACAAATGACAGGTTGTATATTTTTATAGTGTTCACATGATGTTTTGATATATGCCTCAGGAAAATTAGTATAAGTGCTCTTCATTAGGTAGTAAAGAACTGGAAAGGTAAAAATTTCAAAAGTATTCCAGAGATAGCAACTGTTGAAAGAAGCCATCGCCCTTAGGGCCGGGTTGGGGGAGGCAAAAAGAAGCACTTAAAATTATTAAACCTTATAAATTTGAGGAAAGCGTCCCAGGGAACTGGAAGTCAGACCTTTGAGAAAGGGACATCGTTAGGCTGGTGGTGCATGTGTCTCCAAGAGGAAACAATGAAGAGTGTCTGTGAATGCTGGAAAGACCCACAAACGTTGCACTGGAACAAACAGTGACTGTCAAGGTGAACAAACGTTCCTAGAGTGATGCTAATCGGAACAGGATGCAAAAACTGAAACAGAAAACAAATAGGAATGAGCATGTTTAGTTGTTCCTCCTCCAGCCGTCCCTCTCCATTCTCTTTCTCTAGTGACCCCTACTGGCCGATTTCAACAGGGACCCCACCAAGGCTGAAATAAGATTCAGCAAGTAAATAAGGTTCAGCTAGTAAATGAGCTTCAGTAAGTACATAAAACTCAGGTTCAGTATCCCAAAGCCGAGCATAGAAGAGAGGATTTGCACAGGTAACTTTTACATACATTCACAAATAAGCAGCAAACAAAGAAAAGAGCTCCTATATACAGATACCTTGAAGGGTGGAAGATGTAAACTAAAAGAAAAATTATGATAGCACTGGAAACAAAGCTGCTATCAATACTTCTTTTATGTCTTTTTTTCATTTAGTAATTTTTGTGGTCTCATATTTTACAGGTAAATATCTGCTCCATTTCGAAATTACTGAAATAGCTAGTCAGGTGCCCCAACATCATTTACATAATGATATATTCTCTCCCTACTATTTTAAATGTTGTCTTTACTACATACTAAATATCTGCTATTTATTCTGGTCAACCTATTTCCTTTTATTTTTAACTGGTTTATACCTGTACTATTGCAACTCATTTTAATTATCATAGCTTTGTAGTATAATATATTGCCTACTCATACCTTATTATTACTTTTATTTTTAAAAAGTTTATCTTGCATGTTTATGTTTCTAAATAAATGTTAATAGTATTTTCTCAAACTCTAGAAGGAAATATGTTTACTGGTGGCTCATTTGTGATTATGCCAAATTCACAGAATAATTCACTCATTGTTATCTTTATCATCGTGAATCATCGATCTCAGAGGTCTCTCTTTTGCCTTGCTCAAGTATTACTTTATAAGTTTAATATATTCAATAAGTGTTTAAAATTCTTGGTTGTTGTGATACTTTTCTTCCATTATATTATCTAGCCAATTACTTTTTGCAGAATGAATAGCTTATCTTTTAATATTAAATCTTGTCCCTCTGATTTTGTGGGATTATGTTATTCATATTTTCAGTTGACCACCATTGGTTCTAGGAAAAAAATACATAGACAAATAATAATAATTTGATTCTTCAAACTTCTACTTATTTATTTATTTATTTAAAATTGTGGTAAAATACACATAACAGAAAACTTACCAGCTTAACCAATTTTAAGTAGTGCTAAGCACATTCACATTGCTGTTCAGCCAACCTCCAGAACTCTTTTCATCTGGCAAAACTAAAACTACTCATTAAACAATAAATTTCCATGACCCCTACCCTCTAGTCTCTGCTAATACCTGGCCTTTCAAACTTTCCTATGATAATTGCATTTTGTTTGTTTGATGTATTGAGTAGTACTTCAATAATGACATAAAATAATAGTTGTTACATTGATAATTCTTTTTCTTTTTACCACCATTAATGGGAATGTGTCAAGTTATTACCAAAATTAACTTGACAGAAAAGAAATTTGTTAAAAGAATATTGATTAGCTCGCAAAATTACTGAGAAGTCTGGTGGTGAACATACTGAGAAAACAGGCAGGAATCAGAGAGGTCAGGCAAATTGGTGCCACAGAGTCAATTCAGGGAAGGACATTATCACCACCACAGCCAAACCTGGGTATGGTAGCTCATCTCATTCCAACTCTTGGCCCGGGCTCTGGTCGTTGGTCACTGCATTCCATCACTGCATTCCATGCACTACATGGCCATGTTAGTCTCTGTGAACTGGGAATTGTTGCCCTGTCACTGTTGACTAGGCAGGGCTTCTGCGTAATCCAACTCTCTATTTTAAATCTGGGTCAGATTTGTTTAATTGGCCATGTTTAACTGCAAAGAGTAGTGTGTAAATTTGTGTGTGTGTGTTCAGAAACAAGTACCTCTTTTGTTTTGCTTAATTTTCTTATTTGATTTTGTTTTGTATTTGGCTTCCACAGTGAAAGTCAATCTTTGGCATCCAGGGAGATACATGAAATGGAGAGTTCCTTCTTGAATTTAGGAGGGGGTTCAGATGCTAAGAAGCAATAAAAACAAAGTTTCAATTCATAGAAATTCTAGTCTTTTACTCTTAGGCTTGGATCAGTTCTAGGTAACCTCTCTAAATTTGGCCCAAATTTTCTTATACTTGATAATCACAGTCTAATGTAAGAAATTTGGGAGGTTTCCTAGACACTAAATCAGAATGGGTTTTCTTTTTTTCCTCTATGCTTCAGGTTTTTTTAAATGAGTTTCAGAGAAAGATAAAATTAAATATACTTTTGTTCCACTAATATTTATTGCAATCATCCTGATTATTATTACAGAAATTTAAAGAGTAATTTTAAAAGTCTTTTGTGTAATAGTGTAAGTAAAAGTCTTTTGATAGAATAAAAAGTGTTTTTGTTTAAGAGCATTTGTATTAACCAGGGTTCTCCAGAGAAACACGACCAACAGGGTGTGTGCCTGTGTGTTTCTCTCATATATGAAAGAGCGAGAGGGAGGAAGGAAGGCAGGGAGAGAGGGAGGGAGAGAGAGAGAGAGAGAGAGAATGATTGAGATTTAAAGGTATTTGCTCACATGACTATGGCAGCTGACAAGTTCAAAATCTGTCTATTGCTGTCTTGAGTCCTTAGGTAATCTAAAGACAGAATTCCTGCCTCTCCAAGAGAATTCAGTCTTTTCTTTTCTTTCAGGACCTTCAGCTATGGGTTGGATGAGACCCACACTTCTGAGGGTAATTTGCTTTACTCAAAGTCCAGTTATTTAAATATTAATCATATCCAAGAAAATGCCTTCACAACAGCATCCAAACTGGCATTTGGCTGAACAACTGGGCGCCACAGTTTACTCAGTGTGACACATAAACATAAGCACCGTGGCATGTAATGACACGTCTTGCCATAAAAACTGATAAAATCCCCAATAAAAACATACTAGACAGTAAAAATAAGGCAATATCTTAGAGAGTTTTGTTGTCACAAGTGGTCAAGGGGATTGGAAAGGCACTGTAAAAAATGCAAAATATGTTATCATATTCCATAATATACCGATTTAGATGAGAAAGTTAATATACCTAATCGGGTTGAAAACTTCCCTTATTTTTTGACTTAATGTCCACATTATAGTCTACTTAGTAAGTCCCATGAGAGAATTAAAAAATGCTTATTTTTTTAAATACCAACAATCTCTGACAACAATGGACAGCATGGAGTAGAGACTGAAATATTGTGTTTATCCATTTAAGTAAGCATATAAACAATAGGTGCTGTTAGATGAAGAAAATCACTTAGTATCAGGAATCAGAATGCAAAGTGACAAAATGTTTATCTTCTAGAAAATAGATTTTACACGTACATCACATAACTGAACAGTGGGACTGTCAGAACACCATTTGTATGAGGAATGAAAAGAATTATAGAAAATGACAAGTGACTAAACACCATAAAGATAACCGATAACAGCACTGTTCTAAGACCTGCCTCCAAACCCCTGGAAAATAGAAACCTAATTTCTATTGCAGTCCTAGTTTCTCAGGAATGAGCCATTGCAGAGATGATGGGAGTTCCTGGGAGCGGGATTGTACTTGTAATCATTGATGCTGACCTAGTATATGTACTATGGACTCCCTGCCCACTTTTACATACTTTTTTTTTCTCATCCCTACATCCTTAATTCTAATCTTCATTTGACCATCCCTCCGTCCTAAATATCACTAATAAAAACAATGGGAAAAAAAACTGAAGTTATCACTTATTTCGCCTGCAGATATCATCCAAATTCTTTTTGAGCAACTATTTCCTGTATTCATATTTTGTCTACTCACTTTATTCCTCAAAATTTTTCAAACTAATATATCTACTGTTTTATCTCAGGTTCTCAGCCTCAACTATTCAGTAGCATTCAATCTATTAAACTCTCTTTAATTTATCCCTGCTTCTATAATCATCCCTTTGGTGGAAACATTTGTTTTCCAAAATTCACTTACAAAGCTCAGCATAGATACGTCCTCTCATTCGCTTACTCATTTCGCATTTTCTTTCATTTTCTTTGGTTAAATTTGCACCTCCAGTGGAGAACATATACAGGTACCGCGATGGTATTTAAATATATGCACCAACTTGGCTAAGTTGTGGTGCCTGTCTAGTGAAACACTAATCCAGATGTTTCTGTGAAAGCATTTGGTGGATGTGAATGACATTTATAATCAGTTAAATAAAGATTTCCCTCAATAATATGGATGGACCTCATCTAATCAGTTGAAGACATAAAAGGCAAAAAGTGAGGTTTCCTGGAGGAGAAGGGTTTCTGGGTTTCTGTCTTAAGACTGTAGCATATAAAATCCTGCCTGGGTTTCCAGCCTGCAGGCCTACCTTATGGATTTTGAACATGCCACCCCTCCCTCAATTGCATGAGCTCATTCCTTAAGATAAATATCTCTATATATATAGCAAAAGTGACCATTTATCTGGAAAGCCCTGACTGATACAACTGCTAATCTATCAGACAGCTGTTGTTTCCATTGCATTATAACAAATAACTAAAATATCCCGTATTTCTCATCTATATGCAGACCAGCTTGAATGTGGATGATCTAATCAGGCTTTGGCTGGGCTGTTCTGCTTCAGGTTGTGGAAATGGATACCTCTTTTTTTCTCTGTAGGTCTAGGGGTCAGCTGGGTCTCTCACACTTCATATACTGGACTGGTAGCCAGGATGGCAGAGATTTAACACAACAAGCATAAGACACAAGGCCTCATAAAATCTAGGCTGAAAACTGACACACTATTACAATGACTCACATGCCATTGGCCACAACAACTCACAGTGCTATCTCAAGTCATGAGAAAAATAAGCAAGTTCCGCCTACAATAAGCTTGTGTTTTGGATGCTGAGGAGAGAGGAGTGAGGAGTGAGGACCAATTGCCCAATCTATGGCAGAGAAATAAGAACACTGTCTTGAGGGGCCAGTTGGCCTGGATTTGATTGCCAGTTTTGTGTAGTAGTAACATTGATGAAAAAAATGGGGATGACATCTACCTAATTTGATTCTTGTGAAGATTCATGAGATAACAAATGTAATTTATTTGCTACATAGTAGCTCAATTAAAAACTCAATGCTTATGAATACGGAAATTTTAGAATACAATAATGTACTGATAGCCAGATGCATATAATAATTTAATAAATAATAACTTCAAAGAAATCTGTTCAGCCAAATACTTAAAATGTATTACCTTAGTCACTTTTAATATTATACATATAAAGCCAGGTACAGTGGCTCACGTCTGTAATCCCAGCAATTTGGGAGGCTGAGGCTGGGGGATCATGAGGTTAGGAGTTCGAGACCAGCCTGGCCAACATGGTGAAACCCCGTCTCTACTACAAACACAAAAATCAGCTGGGCATGGTGGCGGGCACCTATAATTCCAGCTGCTTGGGATGCTGAAGCAGGAGAATCATTTGAACCCAAGAGGCAGAGGTTGCAGTGAGCTGAGATCGCGCCATTGTACTCCAGCCTGCGTAACAGGGCGAGACTCCGTCTCAAACAAACAAAAATTATACATATAAAATATGTTTTCACGATTTTGGTTATTAAAAAGTATAATCAGTACCACAATATTACACAATTTTATAAGCCCATTTTTAAAAAATCCAAGTCAATAAACTTTTGGCTTTAAGTAGTATGAGTTGGCAAAATCTACATTCACAACACTATCACTTTGAGATTTGTGTCACTCATTCTGAAGACCCTTAGAAATATAAATTAACCACCCAGGACAAGAGGTTGACTGTTAATTTTTCTAATTTAATGTTCAGGTTTGTTTCTGGCCAGAGGTACGATCAAATTAGGATGTGACAAAGACCCTTTCCTTGACCAAAGTTTTGTTGATCTCCTCTAAGCCCACTGCTCCACTAGGCCTGTTGGCCTCTAGAGTCTCGTTTTAGTGAGAATCCTGCTAAGTCAGCTTAGAGAGAATTTCCCATCCTTGATATCTGATCACCCTGATTTGCCTTCAGCAAGAATCCTGTTATGTCAGTTTAACAAGAATTACTGCCACCGTTGATGCCTCCTCGTAGTAATTTTATATCCATCACTTTCCCCCAGCCTGAACATTGGCTATAAATCCTAACTTGTCTTTGCTGTATTTGGAATTGGGCTCAGTTCTATACTGAGGTCTCTTTTCCCATATTGCTATGGTACTTGAATAAAATCTGTTTCAATTGCCTTAACTACTATCCACCTGTAGCTTTCTTTAAATAGATGGGTACTCAATGCAGCAAATCCTATCATCAGAGAAAAAGAAAAACCTGGGGATGTACATCTAGCAGGCCTTATATTTGTAGCCCCAGAAAGGACTCAAGAAGCATAAACCAGGATTAATAATGCAATGTTAAGAGATTCTGTAAACCATAAAGCTACCCCAAGTTTGCAGCTGCCCTTAGTGGTTTAATCTCTATTTCCAAGATGGGATTGTCATTAAATTACAACCATTGAGACAACATGAGTTCTTTTGTACTTCTTTGGGGGTAGTAAAGAGAGAGGAAACTGAAGACATAGTTTGTCACTCCATAGCCAGTCATTATGGGAGAAAAGCAGAGAGACAGGAATAGGCTTAAGCAGATAAAAAGACAACGAAGAGTAGGCTATCCCCCTGGTGCCCATGGAAAGGAAATTCTCCCTCCAGTAAGGGACCTGACATGGATTTCACAGCAAGCTAAGGGATATAAGCAAATATCTTTCCTGAAAAGATGATACTATTGCATATGTATTGCTATCCACACTTTTGCAAGTTTTAGCCAGTGAACCAATAAAATTGTAGCCAGTGAACCAATTAAATGCATACAATTTTCTCTGATCCTTCTAGCCTTATAGGGTAGGAATCATTTCCACCAGTGAATAGATGAAATTATGGAGCCTCCATAAAATTCGGTGGTTTGCTGCATCCATCATGCTAGAAAAGTTGCTAAGCAACACTGAGTAATTTCAGGGCTTCTCTCATGACTCCTTGCAGCCTCCCCCCACAGGAAAAATACATAAAGCTAAAATATATCCTAATTAGGCTGGAGCAGTTGTTTTTCTCCTGGGCTATCTCCCCATGCTCCTGAACAAGGGCAGGAGGAGACAATTTAGGTGGGCTCATAACCTCTATCCAGCATCAGCCAGAGGGGTGCCACTAAGACATGGAGTTTCTAAATGAGAGAAAAAATGTTTTAAAATAAGTAGCCTAACTCAGCAATAAAAAGAGCTGAGCTATTGATTCACATAACATCTTAGACAGATCTCGAGCAACTACACTGACTGAAAAGTTAGCTTTGAAAAGTTACATAGGGGCCAGGCACGGTGGCTCACGCTTGTAATCCCAGCACTTTGGGAGGCCGAGGCGGGTGGATCACGAGGTCAGGAGATCGAGACCACGGTGAAACCCCGTCTCTACTAAAAATACAAAAAATTAGCCGGGCGTGGTGGCGGGCGCCTGTAGTCCCAGCTACTCAGAGAGGCTGAGGCGGGAGAATGGCGTGAACCCGGGAGGCGGAGCTAGCAGTGAGCTGAGATCGCACCACTGCACTCCAGCCTGGGTGACAGAGCAAGACTCCGTCTCAAAAAAAATAAAAAAGAAAAAAAAAAGTTACATAGGGTGTAATTCCATTTCTGTAACAGTTTTGAAATAACAAAATGATAGAAATGGAAGACAGATTAGTGGTTGTTAGAAGTTAGAAGGTTGGGGTGGTAGGGATGTGAATGTGACTACATAAAAGTCAGTACAGGATAAAAGGGTCCCGTATCTTTATTGTGGGAGTAATCACACGGATCTACAAATGTGATAAAAGCACATAAGGCTAAACACACACACACACACACACACACACACACACACAAATGCATTCAAACCCAGTGATATCTGAATAAGATCTATGACTGTCAGTTTCTTGATTGTAATATTGTACTCAACATAGGATATGACCATTGTTTGAAACAGAGTCACTGGTCTAGAGATCTCTCTGTATGATTTCTTACAACTGCATGTGAATCCACAATTACATAAAAATAAAAGACTAAAAAAAAAAATCATGGCCAGGCACAGTGGCTCACACCTGTAATCCCAGCACTTTGGGAGGCCAAGGCGGGCAGATTATGAGGTCAGGAGATCAAGACCATCTTGGCTAACATGGTGAAACCCCATCTCTACTAAAAATACAAAAAATTAGCCAGGCGTGGTGGTGGATGCCTGAAGTCCCAGCTACTCGGGAGGCTGAGGCAGGAGAATGGCGTGAACCCGGGAGGCAGAGTTTGCAGTGAGCTGAGATTGCACTGCTGCACTTCAGCCTGGGCAACGGAGTGAGTTGCCTCAAGACAGACCTTTACTTATTGTTTGGTATATTCAAGTAATGGTAGATAGGATGTCAATCTACAGGTGTAATATTGTGCATATGGCTAAATATGAATCCAGATTCGGATATGTGGGTCCTGCTTTGAGCTTGAGAGTCTAACAAGCTCCCAGGTGATTCCCATACTGCTAGTCTGGGGCCAAGCTTTGAATACCAAGAATGTAGCCCTATGAAACAGATTCTTACTTTCTGAGATTTTAAAATAAATTTCTAAACTTGAGAATCTATTTGCAAATTATAGCTATAAAGTGCTTGGCATTAGGGTCCTCCCCAAATCTTGTCTTTTTTTTCTTTCATTTTAGGAAATTACTTATATGATCGTTTACCTCTAACTTTTATCTGATTTAAAATAAGCTTGATTTCTCTAGTGCCAAAATACATCCTTATTCAGTATTTTGCTATAGTGAAATAAAGTGCATTTAGATGGAGTAAATATTTTATGTATTAATATTTTAAAAGAAACACAAGATATCTTCACTTGTATCGCATATATTTTATAATTACTTTCATAATAACACAGATAACAAAAAAAAGTGTTGAGAGCTGAGTATAAGCTGATCCCTCTCCCACATAATCTTACATTTATCTCACTCTTGCATTTTGCAGATCTAGGAAAAGTGGCACAGAAAAGTTTACAAGTTCCTTAAAGTAGGAGAGCCAAGATTTGTTTCAGAGCCTAACACTGCTGTAAACACTTTTCACACTAAATCATATGGCTGATATTAACAATAAATAACCCAGCAACAGCAGATGAATGAGGATCCTGTATGTAGCCTAAAATCTGTGAGTTTAAATATAATAACCTGGCTTATCTCCATTATGTTAACTGAATAAAAATATAAGACAACCGCGCTTTCTGACTGCAAGGGGAAATCTCAAATAAACTTTGTGCAAGGCCTCTGGTTATGACGAAAAGAGAGAGGGGAAAAGGAAGGAGAGAGGAAGGCTGGAAAGAGCAAAAATCCTCAGCTCCAGGTTGGAGAGCAAACAAATGGTGAACAGAGTCAGTCCACGCGACTCTGCAGATCCTGCGTCTTGCTTGGAGAAGCCATTAGAACTCAGCCCCCGGCAGGGAACCACGCCCAGCCTCCAGGCCACCGTAAAACAGCAGCGCCTTTTTCCACAAGAAGAATAGGCCAGTGTCTGTGCCACAAGCACTTTACCACATGCTCCTTTTGGTTGAGAAAGCAGGGTTGAGGGGAAAAAAAAGAAAAAAGCCAGAGTCATAGATTTTTCCTTACTTTTTTTCTAAGGCAAACAGAACACTTCCCCCACTCTGAATAAGCCTGAATAAACGACATGTGCGAAATGACATCTTTCTTTACTTGGAAAAAAGAATAAACCGACTTTTTAAAAATATGTGTATGGACCTCAACTTTATCTCAGTAGATAACAATGATACCTGAATAACATTGAAAATGTTTTTCATGAGAAATCATCTAGCAGATGTTAAAAGAAACCATGATAAATAGAGGGATTGCCTGACTGGAGCATATATATATATATAAAATACATATATACTATATATAAAATACATATACAATATATATAAAATATATATAATAAATATATATAATATATATAAAATATATATATAATTTATATAAAATATATATATAATTTATATAAAATACATATATGCATATACATATAAAATACAACTCATGATAATTTACTTGACTCTGTGCCTATAAATTTTCCTTACACAGCTGGGTGATGTCAGTTTATTACAGGATTAAATGTTTATTCTTAGTAGTTGATGTATTCCTCACTGCGGACTATAGACAAAGTCAAAAATATTCCCTAAGACAGGGGAGGAAAGTCTTCTTGAGGCCAGAGCAGGACATCAAGGGACCATGCATCCAATACTCAGATGCAACATAACTACCTTTGGAAAATGGCAAAACCAAAACCCTTTCAATCAAGGCAGATTCAGGAAATTTCTGTGGTTGTGATGAGTAGATGAAAATTTAATTTGCTCAAAATCCTGGGTACCATTGTTCAAAATACAATGAACCTTTATGTATTACGGAATGCCATTTATTTTTTCCTTCAGTGATTCAACAGGGTTTCAAAACCATCGATGTATCCTTAGAAGGCTGGATTATCATTGCACACACTATAGAACAATCTAGATTGGGGGAACATCTGGATACATTGATGTTTATCTCTGTTTTAGGGTTATTTCAAGTACAACTTTTTTGTGAGACATAAGTAATATATATATTATATTATATATTATATATAATATATCAATAATATATATTATAATACATATTATATATGTATTATATATATAAATAGTCTGCACTCCATATCTGTGGGTTCTGCATCCTTAGATTCAACCACGTGTGGATCAAAACTATAAAAAAAATCCACAAATTTTCAAAAAACAAGAAAACCACACAATGAAGTGACGTGTAGGCCCTGTATTAGATACTAAAGAAATATAGAATGTATTATATATATAAAGACAGGGTTTTCTTCTGTTTCCCAGGCTGAAGAGCAGTGGCCCCATCACAGCTCACTGCAGCCTCAACCTCCTGGGCTCAAGGGATCCTCATGTTTCAGCCTCCAGAGTAGCTGGGACCTCAGGTGTGTGCTACCACGCGAGGTTAATTTTTTAAATTTTTTGTAAAGACAGAGTATCGTCATGTTGTCCAGGTTAGTTATATAAGGAACTTGAACATCTGCAGATGTTCGTATCTACAGCAGGTCCTGGAACCAATCCCCCGTGGACATCAAGGAATGACTCTATGTACATATGTGTGTATACATATCTGAGTGTGTATGTGTGTGTGTGTACATGTATACATAAACAAACACACATATACAGGCACACACACGTATACATGAGCACACACATGAAAATACACAGTCATTTATATTTAACAATCTAAACCTTACCAAGTTAAAACGTGGTAGATTTTCAAAGACATTATGTATGAAATATTCTCCTGTTAGCGAATTTACAAACATCTTTCTATACTCTCCACTACGGTCTTATCATTTCATCCCAACATGACTAGAAGCATTTCCCACAAATCAAGTGAGATAGCTGAGCAAACAGCAGATTGTATTGCTAGCAGCCTCTTGCAGAAGTGTCTTTCTTTTTTTTTTTTTTTTTTCAGTTGGCCTCATACTGTCTTTATTAGGTATTATGATTGTTTGAAGAGACAGCATCTCTGGGAGGTAATTAGGATTAAAAAAGATAATAGTGAGTTCTCTAAAGGAAATCAACACCCTTGTAAAAATATACATGTATCTATCTCTTTCAGACAACATAAATGTCATTTAATTATTATTCCATGATGGTAAATCATTTAGTAAACAGATAATCATAGCTGAGTATTCTAGGTTTGAAGAAGCATCTTTCTGATCAGAACAAGGGCCCAGCTTTTTAAGCAGTGTTCATTAAAGCCACTTCCCAAGGTAGCCACTTCGAAGCATGTATTACTCTACTGTCCCTTGAAACATTCATTCCTCTACTCTCCCTTGTGATGTGTGCTACAAGATGGCAGCTCCCACAACTGCATTCTAAGGACTTAGAAGATATATACCCAGACGTGCTTAGAGTGATTTTAACCACTGGTTTTATCATCAGGGGAATTTTCTTGGATGTACTTGGTTTTATAGGACATCAAGAAGCTCCTCCTTGATCCTGCACTATTTTGTTGAACCAAATAAGACTGATTCTTTTTCCCTAAAAATGGCCAATAAATATAAATTCATCTAATATACCTATATATTTTAAACCTTTTGTAGCTTACCTGAAATCCCATCAATTAAAGCTTGATTTAGTAACTCTTACTCCTTTTGAAACTACAAATACAAGCTTGCCTGTAACATTTCTCATTCGGGGTGAAATCATTTAATCAGAATCCCTTTCCCCCACAGCCTCTATTTCTACTTTAATGAGGCAGCAGTTTTCTCTCATGCTTTGGATTTCTTCAGAATGGAACATTTGAATAATGAAAACTCCTCCATGAGATAGAATAATAAGGAATATGAGTAGCTAAAAGGGCAGATTTAGTATTGAAAGTTCCAGGTGGAAGACAGGGTGAAGGGGATGCGACTTAGAGGTCATGGCGTCCAGGAGACACAGTAGAATTGCTTCCCACCCTTGCCAGGGAGGCTGCAGACCTTAGAAGATGACAGTGTAGATTCCGGAACTACACTGCCTGGGAGGAAACATCAATTCTGCCATTTACTAATTAGCTTCCAAACTCCTCTGTGTCTCAGTTCTGTCCTCTGTAACTGGGGTCACTGTGAGAGATTCAGGGAGTTATATATGTAAAGCAATTAGAACAGAACCTGGCATGGACGATGTGCTATACAAATGTTTGCTGTCAGCATTTCCCTGATCTTCGTGCCGTGGTTTCAACAGGGTGCTTATTACCCAGGCCACCATAAAATCTCCAGTCTTAGTATGTCATATACACGTCCTTTCAAGAGTATAAGTAAATGCCAGGAAACTGGAGATAAGCCCTCAGTGAAGAAACTGGCCTTATATTGTGAGAGAAGTTGGGTACTGTTATGGCGAAGTTGCCAGGATGCCTCGACAAACACAACAATTTGAAAATCCCCAGCTAAGACTCTCTTTGTCTGGGAAACATGGAGCTTTCCTAGAAACACACTCCCAGTTATGATTTCTGAGTTGAGAAATCATACAGCTGGGAATTATTTTCCTGTACTTTTTTAATGGAAATGTGTTTTGTATCTATTGAGAAGACTGTTTTTCTATAGTAGCATATTACCACCAAGGGGCAACTGTTGTGCCTCCAAACATACTTTATTGTATAGAAATACAAAATTCACCATTTAATTATTATGTACTTAAAAACCAGAAGGCAATTAGCCAGGCGTGGTGGCAGGCACCTGTAATCCCAGTTACTCAGGAGGCTGAGACAGGAGAATGGCATGAATCCAGGAGGGGGAGCTTGCAGTGAGCTGAGATCACGCCACTGCACTCCAGCCTGGGTGACAGAGCAAGACTCCGTCTCAAAAAAAATAATAATAAAATAAAATAAAATAAAAATAAATAAAAATAATAAAAAAACAGAAGGCTAAATTTTGGTGGCTCAATTCGTATTCTCTTTCTTTTACCCAATGAATATAATAATATGTGACAAGTGAGGCAAAACAAACACGTAGACCAACAATGTTTCCCAGTTTGTTGAGATCTTGTTTTCTCTAAACTCTATTCTAAAAGTCTAGAATCTCAAAGTCTAGCATCCTGGCTACCGCTTTTTTGCTGACCCAGCTTTACAAACAGTAAAGCTCATAATATTATCTAGTAGACAATTCAGTCCTAGAATCACATTATATTTTTAGAAATTGTTACACATTACCGCCTGTTCTTGGACAATTAAAGGTACCCATGTTATTTTCCTGTCTCTTACTAGAGCAGCCCATCATTCTGTCCTCTTACAGGTTTCAGTTCTCTCAGTATTGTAAATTTAGTGAAACATCGAAGAAAATCTAGTCCTCGAATTACTTGTCGATGCTAATCTGCCATGAGTGAAATATAAACGCCAGTGTTATTTCAAGTGGATTCTATTTGACAGACTGTTGGGAGTAACAGATCCTTTAGAACTGGCTACTATGAATTCTCTGTATACTGACAGATTAGATTGCAGGGAAGAAAAAAAAATCACATGAGTTTCATCTCATGTGTAGCAAAACAAGCCAAGTTCTAGGCCAGAGAAAAACAACACTGGCCCTTAACCTTTGCTTGATGAATATCTCTCTCTCTTTCTTTTTAAAATGAATACCTGGAATAAATTCATCTCCATGAGTTGTGCTACAGAACTTCCAAAACAAATCAACTAAGTTGATTTAAAAGAAAAAAATATGACATTATTATTTAATAGTCAAAAAAACCCACTTTCCTGCAGTCTAATGCTTTTATTTGTCAAAGCACCATTGTTTGTATTTTTATGAGTTTGGTTTCTAAGCTTTTTGAAAGTACATATTCTAGGGCTTTGTAAACAGTCACATTTTCAGAAAGCATATTCTTTTTTACTATTTTGCTATATATCCAAACACATAAAATTATTATTTATTTCTGTGGTAAGAACACCTTAATGTTTAACCAAGGGACTCTTAAAAAGTGTAACCAATGAAAAATCCTGGATTTGTTTTAATAAATTGACTTTTACGAAACCTAGTTTTCCTTGAGTCCTTGGCATGACAACATTCCTTTAGAATTACTTAGCCCAGCTGTGCAGTGGGTGAAGCAAAGGGCAGAGTTACCTAATAGGAAAAATCCATTGTACATACGCTAAGGTGTTAGCCCTCTTGAATTCTCTACTTCACGAAATTCAAGAGAATGAAAAGAACTTGTCCAAAGGAAAAAAAAACTTGACTCACACTTAAGCTCACGCTGCTTTTGAAAGCCTAAATGGGAGGCACCGGGATCCATTAGAGAGCTCTAGATGAAATGCCAGAAGCCCTGGGTTCTAATCTTGGCTGTTTGGCTCTAGCCAAGTCATTTGACCTTCCTGGACCCCAGATTCCCGTCTATAAAATGAAGAGTGTAATATTTGTCTTTTCTACTCTACAAAGTTATTGTGAGGATAAAATAGGAAAACAGATGTGAAGCTTCCCCCAAAAATATATAAAACAGTACAGATATATTAATACTGATTCTCTTTGGCCCTTATACTGGTCAAACTTGTTCAAACCCCACCTTATTCTCCTTAAATAGAAGAGGTTCTTTCGCTAAGATTAGAAACTCTCCAAGTTAATGAGTCATTCTTAGGTATTATACATAAGATGTAACACAAGTTTTGGAACAGTAGAAATAAAACAAAACACCAGTTATTATATCAAAATTTCAGGAGAAATTTCTCTTCCTCACTAGGAAGTCTACTAATTGTTTTCAATCCTCAAACAAATATATACACTTGAATATTTTCTTGCACACATGCCTAGCCCAACACCAGCATACCCACATCTCCCCACCCCACATTCACATTCTTTTCCAAAAGCCCAAATTTGTCTTGCTCTCCTTCACTTTAATTTGTTATCTTCCACCAATTACTCTAAGCTCCTCCATTTATCCCAAGTCTTAACCAAAATTCTTTGACACCACAGGGCTCATACATTTAAAAAGCTGTTTCTGGTTTTGATTTTTTGTTGTTGTTGACCTCAAAAAGAAAAAAGACCCACAAAATGTGCTCCCATCAATTGGTGTATATGTTTTTTTGGGGAATCACAGTTTTAAAACTGAACAGAAAAAAGACGCTTTAAAGATTGTAAGGGTCTGATTGCCTCAACACCATAACTTAATTAAAAATATTACTGTTGAATCTTATTTGGTTAATTTGTCTGAGACACCTGGACCTGTTGTTTACATGAACTGTCAGGAAGTATTAAATCAGCCAACTAGTTGCTGCCTAAGACAGCTATGGGAAGCCTGGTTTACATCAAAAGGTCAACAGGAAGAAACTTACGGAGAATAACATGTTATCTGAAGAAGAGAGTGGTATCATTTGCTGCTCTGTGGCTATTCTCTATGCCACATAAAGTCAAGGCTTCAACATACTTTAAAGTATATATAGAAGTTTTTTCTAAACTTAGAAATTCCATAATGTTGGCTATGGATTTGTCATAGATGACTCCTATTATTTTGAGGTATGTTTCTTCAATGCCTAGATTGTTGAGAGCTTTTATCATGATTCTCAAGCATTCCCCTTGTGAACTGAAAGAAGAGAAGGATGCCCACTCTCACCTCTCCTATTCAACATTGTAAAAAAGTCCTAGGAAGAGCAATCAGGAAAGAGAAAGAAATAAAAGACATGGAAATAATAAACGAAGAAGAAGTAAAAGTACCTCTTTCCACTGACTATATGATTCTATAGCTAGAAAAACCTAAAGATGCTGTCAGAACATTCCTAGAACTGACAAATGACTTCAGTAAAATTTCAGAACACAAAATCAACGCCAAAAATTCGTAGTATTTCTATATACCAATATTGTTCAAGCTGAGTGAAATCCGGAACACAATCTCATTTACAATAGCCACAAACAAATGAAATATCTAAGAATACAGCTAACAAAGGAGGTAAAAGGTCTCTACAAACAGAATTACAAAAGACTGATGAAAGAAACCATAGATGACACAATAAATGCAAAAATATTTCATGGTCATGGATTGGAAGAATCAATATTATTAAAATGACCATACTACCAGAAACAATCTACAGATTCAACACTACTTCTATCAAACTACCAATGTGACTTTCCAAAGAATTAGAAAATAATTCCAAAACTCCATATGGAACGGTAACAACAACAAAAAGCAAATAGCCAAAGAAATCCCAGGCAAAAGAACAAAGCCAGAGCTATCACACTACCTGACTTCAAACTGAACTATAAGGCTACAGGAACCAAAACAGTATGATACTAACACAAAAAAAACAGACACATAGACCCATACAAGAGAATAGAGAACTCAGAAATAAAGCCACACACCTACAACTATTTGATCTTTGTCAAAGTCAACAAAACAAGCGATGGGAAAAATACTTCCTATTTGTCTTCTCCAGTCTATGCTACAATGAAAGAAAAAGAACTTATGCTCTTAATCTTGCCCTTCCATATCCCATCTTGTGTGTTTATTCCTCAATACTTTTCACAGTGTTTTTGAAATCACTGGCTTCAGACTTCTGTCATGAGCCCAGCTACTTGATCAGTATCTCTGATGAGGGAGCCTCAGAACATGTGTTGTTAACAAGTCCTCCAGGTGATCCTTATAATAATGACTACACTGTGAGAAACTTGAAACGTAAATTCTGCCCCAATCTCCTGACTGTCATTGCGTCTCCCAGATTACTAACCATCACATTCTTTGACAGATTTTCAGATTTCATACTTGCCTGACCCACATGGTTGTTTTTTTGTTTGTTTGTTTTTTTTGTTTTTTTGTTTTTTGAGAAAGAGTCTCGCTCTGTCACCCAGGCTGGAGTGCAGTGGCGTGATCTCAGCTCACTGCAAGCTCTGCCTCTTGGGTTCATGCCATTCTCCTGCCTCAGCCTCCCAAGTAGCTGGAACCACAGGTGCCCACCACCATATGCGGCTAATTTTTTTGTATTTTTAGTAGAGATGGGGTTTCACAGTGTTAGCCAGGATGGTCTCGATCTCCTGACCTCGTGATCCGCCTGCCTCGGCCTCCCAAAGTGCTGGGATTACAGGCGTGAGCCACCATGCCCAGCCTGACCGACATGTTTTTATACCAGCTCCCACCTTCCCATTCTCAAACACTGGCCCCCAGCTTTCTGACTGTGCCATTTTATCTTCTCAAATGCTCAAAATCCTGTCCTTTATTTTGATATTTATAACACCACACAGGTTCTCTTAGTGGTATCCTTTCTTACTAGGACTTCAATAACTATCCCATATAGATGGTTCCATAGTCCATTGTGTGTGCGTGTGTGTGTATCTAGTTGCATGTGTAGTCTTAACTTCCAATGTCAATTTCCAGCCTTCTACTAGATTTCCTTATTGGGAAAACACAAGTTAGTCATTCAACAAATATCAGTGGAATACAGAACCAAGGACCAAGTACAGTGCAAAACACTGAAACTTTAAACCCAAGAAGCCCTCAAGCAAACATCTTGTTTTCCTCTGTCTCCACCAGAAGGCCATCCTTCTTTTACCTCATTTATCTTTCTCTTTTTCTTTTTTTTTTCTGAGATGAACTTTCATTCTTATTGCCCAGGGTAGAGTGCAGTAGTGCAGTCTTGGCTCACTGCAACCTCTGCCTCCCAGGTTCAAGCAATTCTCCTGCCTCAGCCTCCCGAGTAGCTGGGATTACAGGTGCCTGCCACCATGCCTGGCTAATTTGTTGTATTTTTAGTAGAGACAGGGCTTCATCATGTTGGTCAGGCTAGTCTCGAACTCCTGACCTCAGGTAATCCACCCGCCTCGGCCTCCTAAAGTGCTGGGATTATAGGCTTGAACCACCACACCCGGCCTCATTTACCTTTCTCAATTCAAATTTTATTTCTCTCAACGTACCTTTCTCAGTTCACAGAACTACCATCTTTCTAGCTGTTTAGATTTTACCTATAAGAATCATTTAGTGCTGTGCTGGTAAATTTTTTAAAAACTGCACTCCTCCCACTCCCCAGAAAAGTTCTACTTTGTAGTGTTGGACATTTTAGTGTTGTGATTATTGACACTATAGCTAATTTAAGAGACAATTTGATATCACTGGACAGGAATCTGGGGAGAGATGTGCAAAATTTGCCCTTGGGAGCTCATGTAGACCGGCCTCAGCACACTCCTGGAATCGATTTTTTTTCTTAAATATTTATATAATATATTCAATCATTTACCAAACCACCTTTGGATTATGTACCCAATTACACCCTTTATATTCTCACCACCATAGCTGCCATGTAAGACTCATGGTGCAGTGCTGCCTTTTTTGGCTATCTGCCCTTGACATGTCATGACACATGTCCTCCAAGAACCGATACAACCACATCACTCCATGATTCAAAATGTTTAATGACTTCCATTAGCAAACAAGGTCGATTTTGCCTGGGGCAGCTCTAAGTATGAAAATATTGGACAAGATAATGGCATCAAACAACAGATTGGACCCAGGAATAAAAACAAGGATGATTTTGTACTTTTGTTAAAGTAAATGAACTATTCAATATATTTTGATGCTTTCTTTTGTGATTTTAGAAATGTTTCATATTGGCAAGAAAGTGAGCTTTGTTCTTTGTGTCTTTCCAGCTTCTCATATCCATTGCTTACATGTTATTGTTATTGCTGCTAACGGAGTTTAGTTAGAACCATCACAGTATCTTCTAACTTGACTTTATTATCTTCTCTCCAAGTCATTCTCCATGCTATCATCAGAGATCCAGTCCCTCTCCGTATTGAGCAACTAGTACCTTTGTCATTGTATGAGCCATACTCCAAGATAGGTCTTTCTTGACCCGTTTAATAGATGAGATGAATGAAGCTTAAAGAAGTAATCTGTGCAAGGTCACAAAAGTAGTTAGTGGGAAACTATCTCAACGTTCTCTACCTCAAAAACATCTTCAGTAGGCCCGACCCGGTGGCTCACACCTGTAATCCCAGCACTTTGGGAGGCTGCGGAAGGCGGATCACGAGGTCAGCAGATCAAGACCATCCTGGCTAACACAGTGAAACCCCGTCTCTACTAAAATTACAAAAAATTAGCCAGATGTGTTGGCGGGCGCCTGTAGTCTCAGCTACTCAGGAGGCTGAGGCAGGAGAATGGCGTGAACCCGGGAGGTGGAGCTTGCAGTGAGCCGAGATCGTGCCACTGCACTCCAGTCTGGGTGACAGGGCAAGACTCCCTCTCAAAAAAAAAATATATATATATATTCAATAGTAACTCATTCTGTATACAGTATCTGAAAGGCTCCCAGTACGACCTGATTCCAAACTACATTTCAACCTGAATTTCCACTATTTCTTTTTAATACTTTATGCTCAACCCATGTAAACAGCTCCCTAGTTTGCATGCAGCTGCCAATGTGAATACACTTTTACTCATAGAAGTCATCAGATCCAATCCCTTTCAACATATAACTAGATGAACTCCTTCACTTTTACACCAACACAAGGAAAACTGCCTTCTTCAGGAAGCATCCTGATTCCTTAAGAAATAACTTCTCATTCCTTTTTCTTAAATGCCATCTATTTTTACATCTCCAATAAAGTTTAATGTAATTTCAGTTTTGCATTAGTCTGTTCTCACACTGCTATAAAGAAATACCCGAGAATAGGTAATTAATAAAGGAAAGAGATTTAATTGACTCACAGTTCTGCATGGCTTGGGAGGCCTCAGGAAACTTACAATCACAGTGGCAGGGGAAGCGGGTACCTTCATCACAAGGTGGCAGGAGAGAGAGTGAGAGTGTGAAGGAGGAGCTGTCAAACACAAAACCATTAGATCTTGTGAGAACTCATTCACTATCATGAGAACAGCATGGAGGAAACGGCCCCCATGATCCAATCACTTTGCACTGAGTCCTTTTCTTGACATGTGGGAATTACGGGGATTACAACTCATGAGATTTGGGTGGGGAGACAGTCAAACCTTCTCAACTTTATATTGTAATATTAAATATAATGTGTTTCAATGTATAGGTTGTGGGTGCCTAGAGTTCCAGGGTCCTCGTATCGAGTCGTATTAGTTTGCAATGCTGTGTGACAAATCACCAGAAACTTAAAAGCTTAAAACAATTCCCAGTATCCATGGGGCAAAAATACAGATATAGCTTATCTGGATTCTCTATTCAGAATTTCATAGGCTGCAGTCAAGGTGTCAGATGGTGAGCAGGTCTTATTTGAGGTTCCGGGTCCTCTTTTAGGCTTACATGGTTGTTGGCAGAATTTGTTTTTTGTGATTGTAGGACTGACAGCCCTCAGCTCCTAGGTCTTCTGCCATTTCCTAACATGAAGTTTCATAATCAATGACAGTTTGCTTCTTCAAAAGTAGATGACAGTCTCCAACTTGTTCCTAATCTCTGTATCCTCTTCTAATAGGCTCAACTGACTATGTCAGATTTGTCCATACCCTTTTGATCAGGGTACCATCAACTTGATATCTGCAAAAATCTGTTCATGGTTGCCACATAAAATAACATAATAACAGAAGTTATATATGATAATTGGTATTATAATCTAATAGTTAAAACTAAGTTACAGCCCTGAGCACATTCAAGATGAGAGGGTTATATATTAGTGTGGGCCATTGAGGGTCATTTTAGGACTATATCTAAAATGCCAACCTAGCCTGATGATGCCTCACTAAGAAATGATTTTAAGTTATTGGGTAATAATTGTTAAATTTATAAAGTGACAGTATAATATATCTCCTTTGCAATAAGTTAAAACATTTTATATGTGACAAATAATAGCTTTTTGCCATTGAACATATTTTTAAAAAAGTGAAAATATTGTGAATTTTGATGGAGTCTAGTACTCAAGTACTATTTTTTAATTAATAGAAGTAATAGCAAAACCAAAATTATTTTTTAACTTTTGTTTGTAGTTCAGTGGTACAGGTGCAGTTTTGTTATATAAGTAAATTGTGTATCACAGGGGTTTGGTGTACAGATTATTCACCACCCAGGAAATAAGCACAGTAACTGATAGGTCGTTTTTCAATCTTCACACTCTTCCATCAGGTAGGCCCTAGTGTCTACTGTTCCCTTCTTCGTGTCTATGTGTATTCAATGTTTAACTCCCACTTATAAACGAGAACATGTGGTATTTGGTTTTCTGATTCTTTGTTAGTTCACTTAGGATAATGACCTCCAACTCCAACCACACTGCTGCAAATGATATGATCTCATTCATTTTTATGGCTGTGTAGTATTTCATGGTGTATATATACCATATTTCTTTTGCCCAGTTGACCATTGATGGGTATTTAGGTTGATTCCATGTGTTTGCTATTGTGAATAGTGGTATGATGAACAGATGTGTGCCTGTATCTTTATGGCAGAACATTTTATATTCCTTTGGGTAGATACCCAATGGTGGGATGGCTAGGTTCAATGGCAATTCTGTTTTGAGTTATTTGAGAAATTGCCAAACTGATTTTCACAATGGCTTAAATAATTTACATTCCCACCAGCAGTGTATAAGCATTTCTTTTTCTTCTGAACCTTGCCAACATCTGTTATTTTTTGATTGTTTAATATTAGCCATTCTGACAGGTGTGAGATAGTATCTCATTGTGGTTTTGATTTGAATTTCTCTAGTGATTAGGGATGTTGAGCATTTTTTTTGTATGCTTGTTGGCCACATTTATGTTTTCTTTTGAAAAGTGTGCATTCATGTCCTTTACCCACTTTTTAATGGGGTTGTTTTATTCTTGTTGATTTAAGCTCCTGATAGAATCTGGATATTAGATGTTTATCAGATGCATAGTTTGCAAATATTTTTTCCCATTCTGTAGGTAGTCTGTTTACTCTGTTGACTATTTCTTTTGCTCTTCAAAGGCAACTATTTCTGACGGTTATGTGCTTTACTTTTTTTTAATCTTAAAAGTGGCAATTTTTAATTTACAAAATAGAACAAAGAAACACAAAATAGGGTCATCTATGTCAAGCAATTAATAATTTCCTAAAGAAAGATCAACCTGGATTTCAGAAAAGCATACTAGTCAATTACAGATTGACTTGCCCAAATGATGATTAAAGGACAATGTCTGGAATATAGGTTGCAGAATGCCTCTCAAATATCTGAGATTCACACATTCCAGAATACCACGAAAACTAAACAAACAACAAAGCAATACTTAAACATCTGAGATTTCCCAGCGCTTGTATAAAATAGCATGCTAACTCACTCTGGAAAGCACAGGCTCTTTATCCTTTCAGATACAGAAGAAAAAATGAATCTGTTAACTGCTCTGTCTCTTCTATCTCCCCCTGAATGATCTCCACATTTAAGAGGTTTTTGCTAGAAGATAAAAATGCATCCATGTGGATATCATTTAATAAAGACTCCTAATTTTGTTCCATAAAAAAGCATTTGACTTCAGAAAAGTTGTTATGTTTTCAAACTCTAAGGCTGTTAGTCACAAACACACTAAGCCAAATACATCACCAAGGAAGGGATTAGGTGCCTCTACAAGTGAAATGGTTGAAATTTAAAATATTGCAAAATGTTTGAAATGAATGTTTGAAAAGAAACTATCACCAGAGTAAACATTCTCTAACACACTCAAACCAGTTTACCTAATACCTATGAATGGCATTCCACACTGATCACTTATAAATCTCTGCATATTATGGCTTTTGAACCCAAACACCTTCAATTTTTCTTAATACTCTGTATTCTGTCCTGGCATTCCATTTTTATACACAATTAAAGCTATATGTGGCTGAAAGTGATCTGAAGTAGCTTTATTGTGGTTAGATTGCATCCAAATTAGATGAAGCACAACAAATTTACAAAAACAAAAGAGAAAAACAGACTCCTTTATTTTTGAATGACCAATCAAAGACCGTAGAGACATTATAGACCCATGTGAACCAAATTCTGTAGGAGTAATTATGTATAAAAGAGCTTCCAATCTACCTCTCTGTTCTGAGAAATAAAAGGCATTGCTCAGATAAAATGCAGAAAGTCCAACAACTGTGCTATGTAAAAACCTTGAGGACATCGGGGCTCTGAGTCTTAATCAATTTATAATAATAGTCTTTCGAGTCAATCCGATCCGTGGCTTTGAGTTGATTTGTATTGTTTGACTGCTTGAATCTCTATTTTCGGATCCCAAGGGCATGGTGATGCCTAACACATCAGTGTCCTCTGAAAACAACATGGGTGCTGGCAATGACCGGACCTCAGACGTTAAAAGAAAGGCGATTAACAATTTCCCATACACTTGCAAACATTTATGACATGTTCTTTCATCATTCCTTGTGAATGAAATATGAAAATATAGAAAATCCTACCATTTATTTAACCCCAAATTACTCCAGCCAGATTCCTTTTATGAAGATTACAGTGCAGATCAAAATATAAAAAGCTTGAGGGCAGTGAGGATGCTATATAATTCTACCTGTAGATCTTTCCTTTCCTAAGTAGTATTAATCATTTGTGCTGTACTTCATATACAGACCTCATGAAGTCAATCTCCCTGCCTCTTTGCACATTGCTTTGCTTTGACTAGATGTGACTTGTGAGTAGGTCTTCCCGATGAAGTTTGAGGGTAGGGGGAGACTCCAAGCTCCCTTTTATTCTAACATGTGAATCAGCAAAATCGGCAGCAAGAAGAGACTGACATGAGTAGAACATGCTTCTCTCAATATGTGATTGACATTAGCTTACGTAGGAAATAATAGATAATATTGTAAGCCACTCAAGATTTTGAGGTTGCTTATTGAAGCACAATGGAAATCAAACTGGCTGACACAATTTTCATAGCAGAAACTTAAAAATTATTGTTAATAATTCTGATAATAGTAATGGCTTAGAGAAATATGGATATAAAAGATACATCTTATACATCCATGATTCATAGTTAAGGAGCCTAGCTTTTCCTCAAGTATAAATAACAATGCAAGCGTCTTACTAGTAAGATTTGTGTTTGTATGATTGAACACAAATTGACACTGAATCCATTCAACAACTTCTTTTTTTTTCTTTCTAATTCCACTTATTCTTTCGTACATTTAAGCATATTGATTAATCAATAAGCATGTTGATTTGTAGCACAGATTTTAATGACATACAACCTTCAGTTGATTTAGCACATCAAACTATATCACATATTAACCAATTGAAGCTCCATATATGTAGATTGTTTTATTATTTATATAATTGTTATACATATTTTTGGAGTACACATGATATTTTCATACTTGTATATAAAGTGTAATGATCAAATCAGGTAACTGGAATATCGGTTATCTCAAATACTTTTTTTTTTTCTTTGAGTCGAAAACATTCCAATTCTTCCCTTCTAGTGATTTTAAAATATACAATAAATTATTGTTAACTAGAGCTTCCCTGTTATACTATTGAATATTAAAACTTATTCCTTCTGTCTATATATCTGAACACACGAACCAACTTCTTTTCAATCTCCCCCTTCCCTACCCTTCCTAGCCTTTGGTTACCATCATTCTGCTCTCTGTCTCTATGAGATTGAGTTTTTTAGCTTCCACATATAAGTGAAAACGTGATATTTGTCGTTCTGGGCCTGGTATATTTCACTTAACATAATGACCTCCAGTTCCACCAGTGTTGCTGCAAATAATAGAATTTCATTCTTTTTAATGGCAGAATTGTATCTCACTGTGTATATAAACATCACATTTTCTTTATCCATTCATTGGTTGATGTACTCTAAGGTTGATTTCATATCTTGGCTCTTGTGAATAGTGCTACAATACACATGGGATGTAGATATCTTTTCGATATACTGAAGTCGTTTATTTTGTTATCATAATTCTATTTTTAGTTTTTTGAGGAAATTTTATACTGTTTTTATATTGGCTATATTTATTTAAAATTCCACCAACAGTTTAGGAGTGTTTCCCTTTCTCTGCATCCACACTAGCATCTATTATTTTTTGTATTTTTAATAAACTATATTAACTGGGGTGAGATGATACCTTATTGTTGTTGTGATTTGCACTTCACTAATGATTAGTGATGTTGAGCATATTTTCATATGCCTGTTGGCAATTTATATGTCTTCTTTCAAGAAATTTCTGTTGGGCCTTTTGCCATTTTTAATAGGGTTGTTATATTATTATCATTATTATTTTGCTATTGTTTTAGTTATTTTTATATCCTGATTGTTAATTTCTTGTTGGATGGATAGTCTGCAAATATTTTCTCCCATTCTGTAGGATGTCTCTTTTTTCTGTTATCAACAACAGAGTGAAGCATTTATTCAATGGTTTCTTCTAGTAGTTTCATAGTTTCAGGTATTATATTTAAGTCTTTTATTTTGATTTGATTTTCATATATCATCAGAAATAGGGTCCTTGTATTACTCTTCTGCATATGAAGATCTAATTTTTTTCCACCACCATTAATGAAGGGACTTTCCTTTCCCCAATGTACATCTGTGGCATTGTCAAAAATGAGTTGGTTGTAACTGTGTGGACTTATATTTGGGTTTACTATTTTATTTCTTTGGTCTACATGTCTGTTTATATGACAGTACCATGTTTTGTTTACTATAGTTTTGTAGTATATTTTTAAATCGGATAATATGATGCCTTCAGCTGTGTTCTTTTTGCTCAGTATTTCTTTGGCTATTTGGAGTCTTTTGTCTTTCTATATGAATTTTAGAATTGAATCTGTAGGTTGCTTTGGGTAGTATTTACAAAATTAATTCTTCTAATATATGAATATGGAATATCTTTCAATTTTGTGTGTCCTCTTCTATTTTCTTTCATCAGTGTTATATAGTTTTTATTGGAGAGATCTTTAATTTCTTTGGTTAAATTTATTTCTAGGCATTTTTTGTAGCCATTATAAATGAGATTGCTTTCGTAATTCATTTTTCAGTTTGTTCACTATTGGTGTATAGAAATGCTTTTGATTTTTATAGAAACACCTAACAACCTCTTCCTCCCAACTTTACATATGCTTGTCATGCTTTATGAGCAAATACAATGCTGTACCACAGAAAAAGCCCATCTATCTAACTTATCAACTTGGTTAATCTACCAGAGTAGATATGATACTGTTTTGAAAGGATGTGATGAACTTTAGCTTTCTACATATTTCAGTGATTACTTCAATTGTTATACAAAATATACATTGCTTTTTGAAATAAATAAAACTCATTTTTAAAAGTTGTTATTTTTCAAAAACTAAACTAAGTTTTTTAACATATTGAAATTAAATTAAATTTAATTTAAATTAATGTCAATTTCCATCATATGTGAACCACATTATATAGTAAAGTAAAAGGTCAACTAATGTAGGAGTAACATTTCAATGATTAATACAGTTCTTAGACTTAATAGTGAAAGCGTATCTAATCTAGTATTCTAGGAATGCATTACAAGGGATCAGACAAAGGGAAAAGAAGGCAGCACAATATTTTAAAAACTATCATTAAATAGACATTTAAAATTTTGAACACATTAAAAAAATCCTCCCAAATTAACAATAGCAGCTTTAAAATATTAGAGGGAGGGAGAGGGTCTTGCCTTATGAATTGGGAAAGCAGAGGAAGAAGCAGTATAAGATTGATGCTTCTGTGTTGAGGTAAACATTACAGAATATTCAAACATTGAAGAAACTTAGAACAGAAACTTGAATTCAGCCCTGTCATTTTTCACCAGTCTCCCCAGGAAAGCACTGACCTGCCTAGGGAGTGAGGAGAAAAGTCTCCTGAGAACCATTCTTTCACATGCATAACCCCTAAAATAAATTAAACACACTTTGGGAGGCCGAGGAGGGCGGATCATGAGGCCAGGAGTTCGAGGCCAGTCTGGCCAACATAGTGAACCCTTGTCTCTACTGAAAAAAAAAAAAAAAAAAAAAAATTAGCTGGGTGTGGTGGTGTGTGCCTGTAATCACAACTATTCTGGAGGCTGAGGCAGGAGAATCATGTGAACCTAGGAGGCAGAGTTTGCAATAAGCTGAGATTGTGCCATTGCACTCCAGCCTGGGAGACAGTGTGAGACTCCGTCTCAAAAAAATAAAAAAAAATTAAACAACCTTTACTTTGAAGTCAGCCATATTTGCAATCCCTAATTTCAGTGAATTGCCTCAAAATATTGTCCATTTGTTTTAAACTTATTTCAAAATGTAAAATATATGTCATTCTGTCATTAAATTTTGAGTTTACACATAAACTTGAATGAACAAAGTGTAATTGGTTGCTAGAGCCATATTCTTCAGATATGAGATCATGAAAAAGAATTAAAAATCCTAAGATTGTTTAAAAAGAAGACTCAGAATAAAATAAGTTAAACACCAATGACCAACATGAAATCTTTAATACTTTTGACCGAAGTAAATTTTAGAGTCCTTTACTATTTGAACCAAAAACTTCATTTGAAAAATGACAAAGGAGTCTGGGCGTGGTGGCTCATGCCTGTAATCCCAGCACTTTGGGAGGCGGAGGTTGCAATGAGCCGAGATTGCACCACTGTACTCCAGCCCAGGCAACAGTGCGAGACTCTGTCTCAAGAAAAAAAAAAAAGAAAAATATCAGAGGAAATACATTGGGGAAAAGTAATGACCAATATCTGCCATCTTAGCATAGCCCAGAACAAAATCAGATCTCTAATTTATTTTTCTCAACAGTATCTGCCTTCAGTTTAAGAATAATAGAAGTTTTTCTGAATGTATCTTTTAATGTCAGTCTTTTCTATTCGTTTAACTTCACAATGATATAAAGTTTCATGGTATCTTTTACTTTGCTCTGTTCCCTTCACCCCAAACACGCTATTTAAAAAACAAAACAAAAAAAAAACCATTTTTTATGTCTTTTCTAATAAGAGGTTATATATAATGTCAACACCTGCATTTTTATGTTAGAGGTTAAATCAGAACTTAGGGTTAACTTGGAGCACTTCCTGTCACCTTAGTGGTGGGGTGCCTCTCTTGAAAACAGAATAAGACAACTTCTGATTCCAGCTCTGCATACTGAGGAGCAACTGATGATTTATTTCTGTGTCCCAGGTCCCAGAGGAAGGCTGGGGAACAGTCGAGTTGTTGTTCCTGACATCAGTGGTTTTGGCAATTATAGCATAAGAAAGAAACAGTCACAAGTTGAAAACATAAGCCAGTTTACTTTTTCAAATATTGCCACAAGAAAATAACTCACCTATTAATAAAAAAGTGGACCTATAGTTAAAATTATATTTATAGCTTGATCTTGAGATTGTCTTTTTTCCTAAAAGAATGTTTTCCATATAATTTACTATATGTTTCTTTGAAAAAATATTAAAAATAATTAATTTATATATTTATCCAAGGAAGTTGAAGAGCTCTTGCTCAAAAATGGAAATTGGTGGCTACTTTGTATTGACGAATGTGTAGTTATAGTGTTTAAAATATGATTCCAAAGACTGCATGGGAGAAATTAAATTAAAATTTGATATTAAAAATGGGTAAATAGAAGTATTTCAAATTTATTTTCTGGTTGACTTCAAAATAATACTTTAAAGTTAAAACTAAAATATGGCTTTTACTTCATTATATAAGCTTATTTTTGGCTTAAAAACTGGTAAATTCTATTGAATTATAAAATTCGTGTCTTGTTCTGTTAAGTTAGCTTTGGCCTCAGAGCAATAGTTTGCATAAGCAGTTGGAAGTGTTCACTTTTTTTTTTTCTAAATCTGAGGTCACTCTTCCGCCCAACTAACTAAATTTAATGTTGAAACCTGTATTTAACTGTTAGTAACTAAATACACAACAGAGTTTTCAGTCATCTAACACTTAATATTAACTTCTCAAACAGTTGGCCTTAACATCATAATTTGAAGCCCCCAAAAACGGATTTTTACTTAATATCTTTCAATCAATATCCAGTAATATCATTGTTTGAGAGAACCTGGATTTTGACAGTTCCTCAACGCTATGTTTCATATTCAATGGAAAAATATGATATCAATTGACAGAAATATATAAAATCCAAATAGATCTGACATGCAAATTATAATTTAATGTCTTAATTGATACTTTGAAATAATTTTATTTACCTCAAATACTATACTCATAAATATCTCTTCTAGAATCAAAGAAAACATAAGAGTATTTTCTGGCTTATTCTAGCCCTGTAATAAATCGATTAGATAATCCTCTATTCAACACTGGACCTATGGGGGGCCAATGGAGCCCCTCCAAGTAAGATTGAAATATTCCAAATAAACTAATCCTACATGGATGCAGTCTCTGCAGTCACAATTTGTAAACTTTGAATTGATATTAGACATTAGAATGCAGTAAGTACGTGTTACAAGCTGCCTCTCCAAAATCAATGACTTCACTATAGAACTTGCCTGCAGCAATGACTAAAACCAAGATTATCTCTGAACCATCAGAGATAGTAGAAAATTCTGGGATGATTTCTACATTTTGTGTTTTTGGAAGGGTGAGTTATTGTGTCTTATTATAGATAATGAGACTCATTGTTCGGACTGCAAGTTATGGAACCCATCAACATACAAATTCTATGGTGAAAGGAACCATTACTTTAAGTGACTTATGTGCCACTTACTGAGTCAAATTAAATGATAAATCAACTGCTAAAAGAAACAAATTGCACAAACTATTTATAACCTGAAACTTGGGGTTTGACTCACTGATATGTAAGACTTATCTGCCCAAACACTAGATTTCTTGCTGTTAATGCATTTCCTTGTCTATCCACATCACTTCTTCGTCTGATTGAGTGAGTCTTTGGTTTTCAGACACTCTATTATTAACTTACGCATCATCATTTCTACTCTCATAAAAAGCCTGTTTTCACTGATAGTCACTGAATAAACACATACTGAAGACCCGCCATATTTCAAAGGAAATTCGCAAGGGACAAAATTGACAAGCAAGGAATGCACAGGGCCCTAAGGTGACTTGGAGGCTTTCAGATTAATGCCGTGGTAAGAGATGACGTCATATTTTGAGAAATGGCAAGCTTCCACTAAGGGTTAGGATTTTCTCTTTGTACTCCTCCTTTCCTACCTGTACTTTACAATCGGAATAATGACCAAGAATAACATAGAATGAAACTTGGCTTCATAAAAAATAACAATTGAAAAGAAGCATTTAGAGAACATTTATTAAAACTAAGTAGGTGAGCACAAACTGAATAGTTCTACTTAAAAATTAATAGACAGATATGCTTCTGTATCTTGGTAACAGATGTCTTCAGTTAAATTGACGTGACATGAATTGTACTTTCAGTTACTTCAATGATGGAGTATCCATCTTTTAAAGATTACTCTGCATTGGCACCTTCAAACTAACTTGGCATTGTTCCTCTAAATGTCCTTGGCTCAAAAATGTTTTACAATAAACTTCTAAGCCAGTGCAGGCAGAATCTTGGCTTTTATGGGACCTGCCTCTGCCCACTTCAGGATACGTGTTATAATAAGCAGACACGCTGTTTTTTCATTATTAATAATTTAGCATATTCTTTCATATCTACCTAACATCAACTTTTAATTCAAATTTTATTTTGCAAACACAAGTTTATGTAAGCACTTTTTAATACCTGAGAATTTGCCTTGTCTTTAAAAGCAGAAGCACAGAGAAAAGAAGAAACAAGATGAAGGACTAGGTCAAAATGACTACAATTAAAGGCATTGAAATTACATTGCCAAGCTTTTTTGTTTGGTAATTATCTGCCTCGTAATTTTGGGAAAATAATCTCCCTCTTCCAATATTATGTATTATTAAATGGTAATTTTATATAGTGCATTTCTTGAGATGTTTCCTTAGTCATAATAGAAGTGAAAAAGTTCAAATGCTTAATAGCATTTCATTTTTACATTTTTTATTATCATACTTTTTATTTTTTCTCTATATCTGCATAATTTCATTTATTTTTATACAAACAAGAAAATCATCCTGCTTTATGGAACTTCTGAGTATTTAATTCATCTTTATACCAACTTATTTGATATATGAGCAAGTAAAATGCAAATATAGAAATATGTGCCACAATTAGACATCATTTAAATTATATTTGAATGGTCAGATTTTTTTGTCTCACTAAGCATGAACAAATGATGCTGGGTTTTTATAGAGAAGGTGTCTGGGCATTGCAAATGTGCAGAGTGCTGACAGTTCAAAGGCCTGTGCCATTGGGAAAAGCTAAAGATGCCCAAAGTCAATTATTTACTCCTCAGCAAAGACTGTAAAGAAGCACAATGAATATGATACTGGTCTGCAGGCCTAATTGTGAACTAAAATAACCTAGGAAGTTTTAACAGTCTCTGATGCCAAGTCTTATTGCTAAACTCTGATAATTGCTCTTAAATTCATTAAAAAATATGACACTTGAAATAAACTTGGAGGTATATTAAATACATTTACTGTTAGGAAGAATGATGTGGAATTGGCAATATTTTATTATGTGTTGAAATTAAAAGGCAATTTCTATTTAATGACATTTTATGCAATTTCATTTCTCAACAGGGGCCTAGAAAATGAGGGCAATCTTACAACATTTATAAACATGTTATTTACGGTTAATTCTTAAAATATTTTTTATTATACTTTAAGTTCTGGGATACATGTGCAGAGCATGCAGGTTTGTTACACAGGCATACACATGACATAGCGGTTTGCTGCACCCATCAACCCATCATCTACATTAGGTATTTCTCCAAATGCTATCTCACCCCTAGGCCTCCACACCCTGATAGGCACCTGTGTGTGATGTTTCCCTCACTGGCCTTGTGTTCTCTTTGTTCAACTCCCACTCATGAGTGAGAACATGTGGTGTTTGGTTTTCTGTTCTTGTGTTAGTTTGCTGAGAACGATGATTTCCAGCTTTATCTGTGTCCCTGCAAAGGACATGAACTCACCCTTTTTTATGGCTGCATAGTATTCCATGGTGTATATGTGCCACATTTTCTTTATTCAGGGTTAATTTTATTTCTCCATTGAGTTAATCAGGCACGTCTTTCCTGAAATTAGGACTTGTCTATGATTCTGTGAGTGTACAATAAATAAATTTTAAAATAGTTTTAAAAATCACTACATTAGGATAAAAAAGAGATAAATTAATAAAGATGAAAATTTAAGTCATTGAGTCCTCCTGTAGTATCTATTATGGTATTCAAATACATATAACTTGAATTGTACTGAAAATTCAAATGCATATAAAAAATTATTTAAGAGTTGGAAATAAGACAAAAATTGGGTGAAATAGTTTTTTCCAATTGTTTAGTGGGATTGTTTAGTTTTCTAATAATAACACAGTTATGTTTAAAAATGATTTATTATTTGCTCAGAAGCCACTATGAAATTACATATTAACTTTAAGATTTCTTCCTAAAAGAGGTTATATTCTTGAAGATTATGTGTCATTGTCATTTCACATCTTCCATAGAAGTCTTACGCTAACATTCTTTTCTAAAATTGTCTAGAAATATCTAGTTTCTCAAATATTTTTGACCCGTCTTTACCAACTTAACTGGTCCGTTATTAATCAGTTGAATACATTTTTGGCACATGTCTATTCTGTTTCTATGAGAATCGTTTCTTTAACTTTTTGAAATTTTACTTTGGCAATGTATGTAGGCATTGTTTTCAAACTACATTAAAATGAAAAGGAACAATTTTCTCACATCTTAACATGCAATATACACAAGCATTCAAAAGATTCTAATCTAATTGTTTATTATTATATTGATAAAAGCATTTTTGATACACGTGCATCACTGTTTTATTTTTCATGTATATCAATATAATTTAAAACATCCTTTTATCTTTTTTATGAAAAGTTAGATTTAGTATTCACAAGGATGAGAAAGGAGTCTTGCAGTCTTACTGGGTAACTGATACTCACTTATAGATACCTAAGAAAAGCATTGCCATAATTGGGTCATAAACAATCATTTAGTCCACACACCCATGGCTCTGCTTCAGTGGCCCAAGTCCATCTGAGAGTCATAAGCAAGTGGTTCATGACATGCTTCATTTTGGGATGAAGAGGAAACATTTTTCTAGTTTGGGCTTTACTATATTGAAATCAACACATTGAAATAAGCCTTTTAAAATATCTCAAGTGTCCTGTTTGTTAAAATCCATCGAGCTTTTTTATAAACTATTTTTCTCAAACTATTATTTTGTTCTGTTTTGTGTGTGTGTGTGTGTGTGTGTGTTTTATATTTTATTTTATTTTATTTTATTTATTTATTTTTTATTTTTTTATTTTTTCAGACGGAGTCTCACTCTGCCGCCCAGGCTGGAGTGCAGTGGCACAATCTTGGTTCACTGCAAGTCCCAGCCTCCCGAGTAGCTGGGACTACAGGCGCCCGACACCATGCCTGGCTAATTTTGTATTTTTAGTAGAGATAGGGTTTCACCGTGTTAGCCAGTATGGTCTCAATTTCATGACCTCGTGATCCACCTGCCTCGGCCTCCCAAAGTGTCAAACTATTTGTTTTATGAGATACTACCAGTCTTCCTTCCTTAAAACTCTATTATCTGATCTCTCTTACATTTTTCTATTGTGGTTGTCCATCTATCTGTTTGTGCAGCAGTATCTCTATTTGTGTCTCTTTGTTTTCTTTTGGTTCTATATCTTTATGTTATTATTATGATCATCCTTATCATCTTTGTCATAACTACCATTAATAAACCAATAATTGTGCTAGACCCCTTATATATATATTAAAATTGATCTTCAACATATCACTGCAAGATATATGTATATGCAGGTGTGAGTCTGAGTGTATATAAAATAAACCTTTTTAGATGAGATACCATGCTCAAGGAGATTAAACACATTGCTCATGATCACACTGCTAAACATCTACTAGAATATATCTCACAGTGGCTAGAAAAAATGGGCCTACCAGGCCATGATCCTCAAATTTTAACTGTGCATGTAAAGAATCTGGGGATCTTTTTAAAATGCAGATTCTGATGAAATGAGTTCAGGTGGTTGCCTCAGATACTGCATTTCTAACAAGCTCCTCCATAAAACCATTGTTGCTAATCCACAGCCTGTACATGAAGTAGCACAATACAGAGGAGCAATAGATCAGGAAAACTGCCCTTTGATTCAAACCTGAAGAAGTACTCAGGAGTACACTGTTGTTACTAATTACTCAGTCTTGGTTGGTACATTGTCAAAGATCAAAAAACATTTTTAAAGATAAAAAAATTTGTTGGAAGGTGTGTAATGAAGGGTTAATTCTGCAGACATGGCTTTCCAAAACCTTGCACATTCCAAAGGTCTTCAGGACTGGCCCTCGACAAGCTCCTGGGAGATGATAACCTATGAGCCCTTAGTATATGCTGCCTGATGAGAGTCTTTGTGTACCTGAAAACGTAGGTCATACCAAATAGCTGATGCTAACAACGTGATTTCTTGCGAGCACCTATTTCTGTATGCCTATGACTTTGTGTTATGTCATATTAATATGACCTCTCTTAGGGCATAGGGAGGTTGGGAACTAAGTAACTAAGTCCAGTCACAGGACACTCTATGCATATGTGGTGGAATCCTAATAAAAATCCTGGACTCAAGACTGAGTGAGCTTCCCTCGTTGGCAACAAGTTCACAACGTGTTGTCTCACACCATTGTAAAGAAAATTAGTCAGTGTGAAGTCCCCACTATGAAAGGACACCTGGAAGCTCACATCTGGTTTGTCTTGGACTCAACTTTATGTGCTTTTATGCTTCTGATTATTTTAATCTGGTTTCCTTCACTGTTGGAAACTATAACCACACACAAAAAAATTCAGCTTTCTTGAGTTATGTGAATCATTAAACCAAAGGGGGACTTGGGGACCCCCAATAAAAAGTATATATATTCTTAAAAAGAAAAAGAAAACTGGCTGTAGCAGATATTGTTGATGACTTGTCTTCTATGTCCTGGACTCAATGTGTTCACCTGAAATTCACCTGTTTCCAGCTAACTGAGGGCTCCCCACATCATGCCTGTCTTTCTGATTCTGGGCCTGCCTGCAAGCTTCTTGAGGCTAACCAGTGCTTCTCAACCACACATAGGAACAAAGAAGGAGTTAGGGGTGGAGAGTTAATGATTCTGAGGCAATCCTTAAGCAATAAGAGATGGGGATTCCAGCATCCCCATCTCTTTGTAAAGTTATTTTGAGACCATCTCCATACCTCCGTCATTACTGAGCACATAGCAGTAACTACTCATTCACATTGGCTTCATGTTCTGTTTCATTTTCTCCACTTCTGTGCTTTCTCACTCAATTTCTGATTAAAGTATCTGTCCCCAAATATTTGTTTCATAGTCTATTTTTGAGGGAATCCAGAGCCAAGACAATAACAATGGGAGCTTTGCAATGAGGGAGGGTGGGTATAATCATTAGAAGGGCACCTACCTCACTGGGAACATGAAGGCCAGGAGAGCTTGCTGTTTCAATGAGAGAAACATGTTCAATCTCAGTTGAATACATATATATACACACACATATATATATATGTATATATGTTCAATAAGTCGTGCCCTTTACTTATATCAAAGGAAAGTGCTCTTTACCTCTCTTTATTGTTGTGTTTTTATCACTATTGCCTACACAAGCAGAATATCATACCCAGGATTTAAAGACCTGTCTGCAGGATTTTCAAGCTCATGTTTTTATCGTAAGTCACTCTGCTTCCGTGTGTTCTAATCTAATCCTCATTCCTCTGCTTTTACACCAGAGAATTCACCACTGACTTATTTTTGACTGACCTCCTTATAGAGCTGTCAAGTACACAATTTCTGCTGTGACCTTTCTCTTAGAGTTCAGTCATATAGCCTCTCACTAGATATCACCTCCTCTTATCTTTCCTAATAATGAATTGTCAGTTAAAACTCAACGTTTTTAAGATTGAGCTTACCATCTACACACACACACACACACACACACACACCATTATTGGTGTATTCTCATAGCCTTGAAACACTAATGTCACGTTGATATCTGCCTTTTCTTTCTCTGCTACCTCATCCCTCCCCCTTAGATTATTCTAAAAGATTCAATTAGATCGAGTTGGCTAATTATATTAAGATCCTCTCTACCCTTACCAATTTTTTGTTTAACAAATTTTAAAAATTTCTGGCAGGAAACTGTTGAAATCCCCATGGATGATTGTGGCTTTACTATTTTACCTTTCAGTTTTAATAGGTTTTATATTATGTATTTTGAAGTAATGCTATTGTGTGCATACGTATTTATTATTTATAGGTCTTCTTGATGTATTTTCCCCTTTGTCATTATGAAATGTCATTCTTCATCCCCAGTGATATTTCGTGTTCTGATGTCTACTTTGCTGATCACAGTTTTAGTGGGTTTTGGTTTGTTTGTTTTTCTTTTTGGTTCAAGTAAGTTTCTTATAAAGAGCATATAGTTGAGTCTGGGTTTTTAATCCTGTCTTATGATCTCTGCCTTTTAATAAGAATATTTTGTCAATTTATATTTAATGCAATTATCAATACGATTGGGTGTATAACTACTCTCTTGCTATATATTTTATAAA
This sequence comes from Hylobates moloch, assembly GCF_009828535.3. Classification (NCBI taxonomy): domain Eukaryota; kingdom Metazoa; phylum Chordata; class Mammalia; order Primates; family Hylobatidae; genus Hylobates; species Hylobates moloch. Next base: position 18,186,818 of record NW_026652289.1, on the reverse strand, counting down.
TGTCTCATCATTTTTGTTCATTTTCCCCCTTTTTCTGCCTTATTTTGAATTGAGAATTTAGTTTTTAAGATCCACTTTTATCTCCACTATTAACTTTTAACCATTCCTTTTTGTTTTAATTTTAATGATTGATATAGGGCTCATAAAAAAGACAGTTCTTGTTTTCCTTAGTTTTGATATGCAAAGACTTTAGTTATTACGCTTTAGTTACATAGCACAAGCCCCAAAACAAAACAGTTTAGGTATAGCAGTGTATTAATTGGGACTAACGGCTTGAAGTACAATTTTTTTCTGTTAACTCTTCAGTCCATAAAACTATTAGGTAAATATCAGATTTGCATCAAGATCCATGATTAGTCATGTCACTTTTCTCAATATCTATCAATAATCAATTACTATGTATCTGTTTTGTATTCATACAGAGACAGGAAAGCATACAGTAGTGTTGCTTCTTTGTCTTTCAGTGATAAAGGCATGACATTATACAAAAATTGATAAATGACAGAAAATCAGCCAACAAAAATGAAAGTGTAGCAAATAAATGAAAAGTATCAACACTGAAAGTGAAATTCAAATTGGATCTTGATGGATTTATAGAAGAAATAGTTAATTGCGAGAATGCTGACACAACTACCATCCAAGAGATTTCATATGTGCAGTCAGGGGAACTTATGGAAGACATATTTACAACTTAAATGAAGAAGCTGATGGCAGGGAAAAGATGAAAGTTTTCCCAGAAGATGTGATGCTGAGAAAAAAAATTACACTGAAGAAACTCTCCAAGATGTTTAAAGACAATGAATGCACAAACAATAAAATGTTGGACAAATAATCACATTTATAAAGAAGTATGGCAATTCACCAAAGCATAAAAAATATTGAGAGTCACATGATGAGAAGTTGTGCAAATACTGTACAAACTACTCTGAATACATTTTAAAGAAATATATAAAACATGTATTTTAATTATCAATGTTTTAAATTACAGTGTACTATATAAATACTAGTTTTAGGGTTGTTTTTTGTTTTTTACTTTTCTATACATATGTAACCAACGGTAAGACATTTTTAATATTTTGAAAAATGTGTTTATTTATTCTTTTATTTAGAGAGAAGACCTCACTCTGTTGTCCAGGCTGGAGTGCAGTGGTATCAAAAAGGCTCACTGTAGCCTAGACCACCAGGCGGAGGTGATCCTCCCACCTCAGCTTCCTGGATAGCTGGGACTATAGGTACGTGTCACCGCTCCTGGCTAACTTTTTGTAGTTTTTGTAGAGACAGGGTTCCGTCATGTTGCCCAAACTGGTCTCAAACTCCTGGGCTCAAGTGATCTGCCCACCTTGGCCTCCCAATGTGCTGGAGTTACCGGTGTGAGCCACTGCACCTGACTGACAAGTGTTTTTAATGATTGCAGGAACAAGTTTGTGTTTTCCCATTAATTATTAAGATAACTTTGCCCAGTTTCAACTTGCACAGTGGTTACTAAGGCCCTGCACTGATGTGCATAAAGAATACCCCCTGTACATTTTTTTAACTTAAAACACTCAACCTTCAAATAATATTTATAATACCTGCTATATAGTTGTAAAATATTGCAATTCTGAAGCTAGCATTACCATGATACTAAAACCTGGCAACCTATAATCCTGAAATGTAAGACCTCAAAATATAAGAATCCTAGAAGTAATCCTAGGAAACAACATTCTGAAAATCAGCCTTGGGAAAGAATTTATCACTAAGTCCTCAAAAGCAATTTTAACAAAACAAAAATTGACAAGTGGGACCTAATTAAACTAAAGAGCTTCTGCACAGTAAAAGAAACTATCAACAGAGTAAGCAAACACCCCACAGCATGGGCGAAAATATTCACAAACAATGTGTTCAATAAGTTTCATATCTGGAATCTATAAGGAACTTAAACAATTAAACAAGCAAAAAACAAATAATTTTAAAAATAAGCAAAAGGCATGAACAGATACTTATCAAAAGAAGACACACAAGTGGCTAACAAACAAGAAAAAAATGCTCATAATCACTAATCTCAGAGAAATGTAAATCAAAACCAAGATGAGATATCATCTCACACTAGCCAGAATGGCTATTATTTAAAAACTCCAAAAATGTTTAATAATATATTTTATGGAAAAGTTGCTGCCAAGGCTATAGAAAAAGGGGAATGTTTATACACTGTTGGTGGGAATGTAAATTAGTTCAGCCACTGGGGAAAGTAGTTTGGAGATTTCTCAAAGAGCTTAAAACGGAACTACCATTTGACTTAATAATCCCATTTCTAGTTATATATCCAAAAGAAAATAAACTATTCTACCAAAAAGACACACGCACTTGTATGTTCATTGTAGCACTGTTCCCAATAGCAAGATATGGAATCAACCTAAGTGCCCATCAGCAGTGGATTGAATAAAGAGAATATGGTATATATACACTACAGAATACCACACAGCCATAATAAAGAACAAAACCATCTATTTGCAGCAACAGGATGCAACTTGAGGCCATTATCTTAAGTGAATTAATGCAGAAACAGAAAATCAAATACCACATGTTCTCACGTGTAAATGGGAGTTAAACACGGGGTACTCATGGACATAAAAATGGCAACAACAGAAACTGGACACTGCTAGAGGGAGAAGAAGGGAGGGAGGGAGACCGGGGTTGAAAAACTATCTGTTGGGTACTATGCTTAGTATCTGGGAGATGGGATCAACCGTACCACCAACCTCAGCATCACGCAATATATCCATGTGACAAACCTGTACATGTATTCCATAAATGTAAAATAAATGTTCAAAAAAAATTATAACTGTCTATCCATTTTTTCTCTACAGTTCTTTGCCCTACTGTCATAGGTTTTTCCTCCTTTCTTTATATATATTTTGAATACCACAGAAATAATTATTATTTTGGTTTTAAATAATCCATTACCTTTAACATTACTTAAAACATGAAAAAATGTCTTTTGTATGTATTATTTCTTTCTCCTTTTATTTTTTTTTTGAGATGGAGTCTTGCTCTGTTGCCCAGGCTGGAGTGCAGTGGTGCAATCTCAGCTCACTGCAACCTCCACCTCCCGGGTTCAAGCGATTCTCCTGCCTCAGCCTCCTGAGTAGCTGGGATTACAGGCACGCGCCACCACACCCAGCTAATTTTTGTATTTTTAGTAGAGACAGGGTTTTACCATGTTGGTCAGGCTGGTCTCGAACTCCTGACCTTGTGATCTGCCCGCCTCGGCCTCCCAAAGTGCTGAAATTACAGGCGTGAGCCACCATGCGTGGCCCTATGTATTATTTCTAACATGAGTCATCTCTTTTTAAAAATGTAAATTATCCCGGTACCATTTATTAAATAGAGAATCCTTTCCCCCATGTCCAACAATGATAGACTGGATTAAGAAAATGTGGCACATATACACCATGGAATACTATGCAGCCATAAAAAATGATGAGTTCATGTCCTTTGCAGGGACATGGATGAAACTTGGAACCATCATTCTCAGCAAACTATCACAAGGACAAAAAAACAAACACCGCATGTTCTCACTCATAGGTGGGAATTGAACAATAACACATGGACCAGGAAGGGGAACATCACACACTGGGGCCTGTTGTGGGGTGGGGGGAGGGGGGAGGGATAGCATTAAGAGATATACCTAATGTTAAATGACGAGTTAACGGGTGCAGCACACCAACATGGCACATGTATACATATGTAACAAACCTGCACATTGTGCACATGTACCCTAAAACTTAAAGTATAATAATAAAAAAAAATGTAAATTACCATCCTGTTACTTTCTTTTTGTCTACCATTTCTTTCAGTCCCAGTATGCTATTGATAAAATCTATCAGCTACTTATTGTCAAAATAGCTTTATTTGCTTTCATTTTTGTAAATTTCTTGATTTTTTTAGAATCTTCACTTGAATGAATTTCCAGGTTGACTTGTTTCTTTTGCTTTAAGTAATAGAATGTTGTGCTACTGTCTTCTGACATATATGCTTATCATAAAAAGTAGTTATTACATTGGTTCCATTGTTAGTAATACATCTCTTTTTCTCCAACTGTTTTTAAGTTTTCTTTTCAAAAATAGCTTTCTTCAACTTAATTCTTTTATTCATTTTGCTTTGAGTCCACTGCACTTCTTTTACCTGTTGGTTTATAGTTTTACCAAGTTTTAAAAATATCTCAACCACTACCTTTACAAATAGTTTTTGCCCTCCCCCCATTTCCTGGGATTTCAATTATGTGTGTTGTTAAGCTGCTTAATATTTTCTAATTCCATAATTTCTGTCTTTTCTTGGTCTGTTTCTATTAATTTTTTATCTTGTTTTGGATCAGTTTTTGTTTATATGCATTTCTGTTATTTTTTTAATGTCTAAGGGAAATTCTGAATTGTACGTTGTTAGGATCTGGATTTTGTTTTATTTCTTTAAAGAGAGATGAACTTTGTTTTCAAATGCAGTTAAGTTATCTGAGATCAGTGGTGATATTGTTTGCTTTTAAATGTGATTATAATGGCTTCAGAGCCTTGACTCTAGAGCTGATTCACCCCCCTACTAAGGTGTGATTATTCTGAGAACTCTATCTGATATTATAAGTTTCTCACTCTGGCTGGAGCACATACGGGTTCTTCTAAGGCCCATATGACCTCCAGGAATTTCTCTGGCCCATTGCTAATGAAGACTCATTTTTCTCTCTCATGGAGTTTTGCTTTATGCAGGCACAGTTCAGTTCTCACTCAAGGACTCCAGAGGACCTCTATGTAAATCTCCACAGTTCTCTCTGTGCAGCCCTCTTCTCTCTGTCAGTCTGCCTTGATGGTTCTAGGCCTCCAAAAACTTTGATATCTTGCTCTTAAATTCAGCAAATCATGATATTCTCTCTCAGATTGTCTCATACCATGCTGGATGCTGGAAATCACTTTCAGTGAGTACACTGGCACAGTAAAGGGTATATATTGTTTTCTTTCTCTCAGAAATCACAGTTTTGTGCTGCCTATTTTTTTCATGCAATAAAAACAGTTTATATACTTGTTCTGGATTTCTAAATGTTTACAAAAGTTGCATAATTCTGGTAGTCATTAATTCTTCATCAGCAACAGTTGAATTCTCAGAGACTTGTTTAACTGCCTGGATGACAATTATCCTATTTCTTTATTCTTCAAATCTAGTAAGTGAATCAGAGTCAGTCTTAGTGATGATCAGTATCTCTGTATTTTTGTCTAAAAAATAGAATGCTATTTTAATCTATAGATTCAGGTGTCATTTTATCTCTTTGAAGTTTTCAACAAGTAATGTTTCCAGTATTAATGTTCTTTCTTATTGTTCAAAACATCAAGTAGGCAGAGGTTGAGTCTCCACTGTCATGCATCTATATTTACCAACATCATATTAAGGACTTTTATTATGCCTTTGTCTTTTCATATAATTTACTTTTGTGTGGTTTCTTCTAGATATTCTCCATTTTTCTGGATGCAATTGCTGATGTATAGTGCCTATGTATTTCTTTCTTACATACTTCCTTAGTTGTTCACTTCAATTTCTAAATTGAGATTAAGTTAACTTCAATTTGTTCTCTGATTACTTTGGTAATTCTACTTGTGATGTAGTTTCAGCAACGCATCTTGCTTATGCTTTTTGTTCTTTTTCATATTTGGAAAACAGAACACAGGCATATATATTTTACTGATTTTTTTCTCTCTGCATTCCTCATAGAACAGATCCAGATATTAGCTAAGGGATCCTCTGGGGCAGGAGTGGTGTGGCATTGCACTTTGTATCTTTGTTAAAACCATGTTTTTGTAATGGAATACCATCACACTAATTTTCTTACTCCCTAAGTACTAGATAATTGTTTCTCCTCCTATCAGCATTCACTTTTCTAAAGGTAATGTGGCTCAGATTTAGATTCCTAGGTTTCTAAATCTACATTTCTAATCTCTATATTATCACATGCTGGTTAATGCCTTTCTCTTTTGCTCCTCTCCACTTCTGTGAGCTTCATTCTGTTGGGAGCTCAGAGTATATGAAATGAATAGAGTATATCAGCCTGAATCCTCTTACAACTTCAAATTCTTTCCATTTTATGGTTAGACAACACTGAGTTACTTTATAGTGACTTTCCTACTTTTATTAATATCATAGTCACGTTATTCCATAAAATCTTACAATTTTAAGAAAAATAGTTTTTGAGTTACATCTCCCAGAGTAGCGGCAATGATACCTGGAAAAAATGATCATCCTGAACATGTACTGATTATACATGTGAAAGCACTCACTCTGATCACTCCTTGTTTTAGTTGAAATATAGCGTATTTGGCAGATTTGCTTCTCAGTTTATGGTTTCAGGCTATAGTTGTTTCTCCGAAGATGCTTATCTTCTTATTTTTTCCTGTTTTCTTTTTGTTCTCAATGAAATGAATTTTAATAGAAGAATGAAATGTAAAATATTCAAATTCAGTGTCTTATAGTGTCTATAGTTTTGGGCACTCATTTTAAAACTGAATAATACTTTTCAGTGCATATGACTCATTCTCTACCCTCCTTTCTTCCATTCTTCTGAATGTGTAACAAGCAAGTATAGATGCTCTGAATGGTAATAAATTAAAAAATCATTTCATGATGGTCCTATTCCTGTAATTCTATTTTCCAATTGACCTCCACTTCCTATCCTAACTGCATAAAAGTGAAATAAATCAGTGACTATATAATTTTAAAAATAAGCGGTCTGAATGATTTTGCTGGGATAAGTAATAAAAAATGTTGAAATCTTTGAGGTTTTCAATTTGCTTAAAAAGAAAAAGTTTCAGGCTTTGGCAAAGCAAACATGCATTTTGCTAAGTAATATTCCCCCCTTAAGTTTGAGATTTATTTTGGCTTCATACATTTCTTTCTTACATGAATACTATTAAAAGTTATTTCAGAGTTACCAGGTTGAAGACTTTTATAGATGTATGTGCATGCATATTTATTTTTTCCTAAAAATATAGTTGTTTTAGTTTGGGCTGCCAGAGCCAAGTACCATAGACTAGGCGCTTTGTAAACTGGATGGGTTTATAAACAACAGAAATTTATTTCTCACAGATCTTGAGTTCAGAAATATGAGATTAGAGTGCCAGCATGGATGGATTCTTGTGAGGACCCTCTTCTGACTTGCAGACTGCTGTCTTTTCTTTATATCCTCACACAATAGAATAAGAGCAAGAGAGTTCTCTGGGGTCTTTTTTAAAAGGGTGCTAATCTCATTCACATGGGCTCCAGTCTCATGACGTAATTAGCTCCCAAAGACCCCACCTCCTAGTACCATACATTATGGGTTAGGATTTTGGCATATGAATTTGGGTGGGGGGAGAACAACCACCATTTAGTCCATCGCAGTAGTGAAGGTGGAGGAGACATAAAATGAAGTAAGTAAATCTTCCGTAAATCTTTCATAAATTATAGTATAAGAAAATATCATGAATGGTTCAAATTTGTGATTTTTATCACTACAAAAGAGATTATGGGACTGTGATATGGTCTGGCTGTGTTCCCACCCAAATCTCACCTTGAATTGTAATAATCCCAATATGTCAAGGGCGGGGCCAGGTGGAGATAATTGAATCATGGGGGCGGTCTCCCCCATACTGTTTTCATGGTAATGAATAAGTCTCTGTTGGTTTCATAAATGGGAGTTCCCCTGCACAAGCTCTTTTGCCTGCTGCCATATAAGACATAACTTTGCTCCTCCTTTGCTTTCTGCCATGATTGTGAGGCCTCCCCAGCCATGTGAAACTGTGAGTCCATTAAATCACTTGTTCTTTGTAAATTACCCAGTCAAATATGTCTTTATTTGCATGAAAACAGACTAATACAGACTGATTCATCCGGCTCAGAAATATTTGAATAGGACATCTAAAAAGGGCCTTGCAAGGTATGTATTATGTGTTTTGATGAAGTTGGATGGAGTTTTCATGAAAGTTACACGTAAATGCACAGACCAGCCAAGGTGAATAAAGAAAGAAAGAAGGAATAGGAACAGCTCCGGTCTCCAGCTCCCAGCCCCAGCGACACAGAAGATGGATGATTTCTGCATTTCTGCTTGAGGTACCGGTTTCATCTCACTAGGGAGTGCCTAACAGTGGGTGCAGGACAGTCGGTGAAGCGCACTGTGCGCGAGCCGAAGCAGGGCGAGGCATTACCTCACTCGGGAAGCGCAAGGGGTCGGGGAGTTCCCTTTCCTAGTCAAAGAAAGGGGAAGCAGACGGCACCTGGAATATCGGGTCAGTCCCACCCCAATACTGCACTTTTCCAACGGGCCTGGAAAACGGCACACTAGGAGATTGTGTCCCGCACCTGGCTCGGAGGGTCCTGTGCCCACGGAGTCTCGCTGATTGCTAGCACAGCAGTCTGAGATCAAGCTGCAAGGCGGCAGCGAGGCTGGGGGAGGGGCGCCCGCCATTGCCCAGGCTTGCTTAGGTAAACAAAGCAGCCAGGAAGCTCGAACTGGGTGGAGCCCACCACAGCTCAAGGAGGCCTGCCTGCCTCTATAGGCTCCACCTCTGGGGGCAGGGCACAGACAAACAAAAACTCAGCAAGAACCTCCACAGACTTAAAGGTCCCTGTCTGACTGACAGCTTTGAAGAGAGTAGTGGTTCTCCCAGCACGCAGCTGGAGATCTGAGAACGGACAGACTGCCTCCTAAAGTGGGTCCCTCACCCCTGAGCAGCCTAACTGGGAGGCACCCCCCCAGAAGGGAAAGACTGACACCTCACTGGGCCAGGTACTCCTCTGAGACAAAACTTCCAGAGGAACTATCAGACAGCTGAATTGGTGGTCTCACGAAAATCCGCTGTTCTGCAGCCACCGCTGCTGACACCCAGCCAAACAGGGTCTGGAGTGGACCTCTAGTAAACTCCAACAGACCTGCAGCTGAGGGTCCTGTCTGGTAGAAGGAAAACTAACAAACAGAAAGGACATCCACACCAAAAACCCATCTGTACATCACCATCATCAAAGACCAAAAGTAGATAAAACCACAAAGATGGGGAAAAAACAGAACAAAAAAACTGGAAACTCTAAAAAACAGAGCACCTCTCCTCCTCCAAAGGAACGCAGTTCCTCACCAGCAACGGAACAAAGCTGGATGGAGGATGACTTTGATGAGTTGAGAGAAGAAGGCTTCAGACGATCAAACTACTCTGAGCTACGAGAGGAAATTCAAAACAATAGCAAAGAAGTTAAAAACTTTGAAAAAATATTAGAAGAATGGATAACTAGAATAACCAATGGAGAGAAGGGCTTAAAGGAGCTGATGGAGCTGAAAGGCAAGTTTCGAGAACTACGTGAAGATTGCAGAAGCCTCAGTAGCAGATGCGATCAACTGGAAGAAAGGGTATCGCTGATGGAAGATGAAATGAATGAAATGAAGAGAGAAGGGAAGTTTAGAGAAAAAAGAATAAAAAGAAATGAACAAAGCCTCCAAGAAATTTGGGACTATGTGAAAAGACCAAACCTACGTCTGATTGGTGTACCTGAAAATGATGGGGAGAATGGAACCAAGTTGGAAAACACTCTGCAAGATATTATCCAGGAGAACTTCCCCAATCTAGCAAGGCAGGCCAGCATTCAGATTCAGGAAATACAGAGAACGCCACAAAGATACTCCTCGAGAAGGGCAACTCCAAGACATATAATTGTCAGATTCACCAAAGTTGAAATGAAGGAAAAAATGTTAAGGGCAGCCAGAGAGAAAGGTCGGGTTACCCACAAAGGGAAGCCCATCAGACTAACAGCTGATCTCTCAGCAGAAACTCTACAAGCCAGAAGAGAGTGGGGGCCGATATTCAACATTCTTAAAGAAAAGAATTTTCAACCCAGAATTTGCTATCCCGCCAAACTAAGCTTCATAAGTGAAGGAGAAATAAAATACTTTACAGACAAGCAAACGCTGAGTGATTTTGTCACCACCAGGCCTGCCCTAAAAGAGCTCCTGAAGGAAGCACTAAACATGGAAAGGAACAACCGGTACCAGCCACTGCAAAAACATGCCAAATTGTAAAGACCATCGAGGCTAGGAAGAAACAATAGCAACTAACGAGCAAAATAACCAACTAACATCATAATGACAGGATCAGATTCACACATAACAATATTAACGTTAAATGTAAATGGGCTAAATGCTCCAATCAAAAGACACAGACTGGCAAACTGGATAAGGAGTCAGGACCCATCAGTGTGCTGTATTCAGGAA